>NC_068438.1:34283241-34285741 GCF_023373465.1 Oncorhynchus keta | reverse complement strand
GAAGGAGAAGGAATATGAGAGAGAGAGAGAAGGAGAAGGAATATGAGAGAGAGAGAGAAGGAGAAGGAATATGAGAGAGAGAGAGAAGGAGAAGGAATATGAGACAGAGAGAGAGAAGGAGAAGGAATATGAGAGAGAGAAGGAGAAGGAGAAGGAATAAGAGAGAGAAGGAGAAGGAGAAGGAATAAGAGAGAGAAGGAGAAGGAATATGAGAGAGAGAGAGAAGGAGAAGGAATATGAGAGAGAGAGAAGGAGAAGGAATATGAGAGAGAGAGAAGGAGAAGGAATATGAGAGAGAGAGAAGGAGAAGGAATATGAGAGAGAGAGAAGGAGAAGGAATATGAGAGAGAGAGAGAGAAGGAGAAGGAATATGAGAGAGAGAGAGAAGGAGAAGGAATATGAGACAGAGAGAGAGAAGGAGAAGGAATATGAGAGAGAGAGAGAAGGAGAAGGAATATGAGACAGAGAGAGAGAAGGAGAAGGAATATGAGAGAGAGAGAGAAGGAGAAGGAATAAGAGAGAGAGAAGGAGAAGGAATATGAGAGAGAGGGCGACTGACAAGGAATGGGAAAGAGAGAAATTGGAGGGAGAGGAGACTGTCAGGAGAGAGACAGTGTGACAGTGTGACAATGTGCCTCCTCACATGGGACATTTCCCTCCATTTCTCCTCACATGAATGGAAACATATGCTACCTTGCTAAAGTTCAGTCAGTTTGAAAGAGACCTCAGGGGTGAGCAAGAATAGCCACTTCTTCATTTACTGGTCACGCTACTGTACACCCCTCTTCTCCTCCTCCCTTCTTCCTCCCATCACGTCTCACAGATCAATACAGCGTTTTAGGCCCTTGCAAGGTTTTCTGACACTGTCAAGGGTTTGCTCGGTGAGAAGACAAAACAGTGGTGAGAAATAGAGCTTCTGGGGAGAGAGTGCTCAACCTGGAGTGATGCACGCCTTATATAATCTCCCTGAAGGAAAATAGGAGCACAACTGAGATACAATGTTTCCACCTGGAGAATTATGGGTTGTCAGACCCACACACACCCACACGCACACACACCCACGCAGGTTTTGTTCTTCTAACCTCGTGGGGACCTAAAATTGATTTCAAAATCCTATTTTCCTTAACCCTAACCCTAAACCTACCATAACCATAACCCCAACTCCTAACCCTTACCCTAAACCTAACCACTAACCCCTTACCTTAGCTCTAATTGCAACCCTAAACCTTAACTTAAAATAGCCCCCCATATTCTCTCTCTCATTATTCATGATTGGATAAACAGTAGGTGATGGGTTGTGTTCTAAGTGATGACAGTTAGAGGCAGGAGGTTTTTCAGGCGATCGATGAGGGCAATCAACCCTGAAGGACCCCAGTGACCCAGAACTGAGCCGGACGGGTCCTGATCGACCCTCTTAATGGTGAGTCTGTCACTCTGTACACACACACACACCAATGTACTGTATCCGTTTTCGTTTTCGTTTACTTTCATTCCAACTGGTGGGCTCAGAGTAAAGAGAAGTTTATCAAATAAACTGGACTAGATTCATTCAGTCAATGTGTGTTTGTGTCTGGTTTATTTGGGGCCTGCTATAATACACACACACAGACACACACAGTCTCAGGAGGAAGGCCTTTTGAGCAAAACACTCTAATGACTGCAGACTTGGGTAAACTTCTTATCATATGAAAAGAGAGGCATACAATAGAACAAACGCACACACACACACACACACACACACACACACACACACACACACACACACACACACCACAACCTGGGATGATGAGGGGAACAATGACAGCGAAGCCAGAACTCATTAGTCTAGAGCTGGGCTTTAAAACAGAGCAAACAAGCTGTTTGACAAAATACTAACAATCAGAGAGAGAAGGGGGGTCTAGACAGAGAGAGCGAGAGAGTGGAGAGGCAGAAAGTGATAGAGACGAGAGCGACAGAGATATACAGTGAGAAAGAGATATAAAATATGACATTTGGATTGTCTTTATTGTTTTGAAACTGCTGTATGTGTAGTGTTTACTGTTCATTTGTATTGTTTATTTCACTTTATATATTCACTTTATATATTTTCTACCTCACTTGCTTTGGCAATGTTAACACATGTTTCCCATGCCAATAAAGCCCTTGAATTGAATTGAATTGAAAGAGAAAGAGATCGGGGTGGGTGGGTGCTGGAACAGAGGGAGTTAGAAAAGAGGGATCGAGAGAGATAGTTAAAAGGGAGGGACAGAGAGGGAGTGAGATAGGAGGGATAGAGAGAGAGAGAGAGAGAGAGAGAGAGAGAGAGAGAGAGAGAGAAGGGAGGGACAGAGAGGGAGTGAGAAAGGAGGGATAGAGAGAGAGCGAGAGAGAGAGATAGAAGGGAGGGACAGAGAGGGAGTTAGAAAGGAGGGACAGGGAGAGAGAGATAGAAGGGAGGGACAGAGAGGGAGTTAGAAAGGAGGGATAGAGAGAGAGAGAGAGAGAGAGAGAGAGGGAGAGA
>NC_068438.1:34255741-34278241 GCF_023373465.1 Oncorhynchus keta | reverse complement strand
GTCATCGTTGTAAACAATTGAAAAATGGAAAGCGACAGCAGTGAATTCCTGTAGGACAATACATTGAGAAGGTAAAGCTATGTATGGTGGAATTTAGGTACAGTAATGTTAGTGCATGTATAATACTTTACCATCTGAAAGAGATGTACTGTGAGACCCAAACCATTGCTAAGCAGCTGCATTGTGAATTCACCTTTTAATGGAAAAGTACACTTTTCTAAATGTCTAAACATTAAGAAAAATGTTCCATTTGTCACATCCTTACTTCTCCCACATTACTCAGAGTAAAAACAGACACACTCAACAAAGACATCATAAACACACTTCGACGCTAGAGACGCCACCCAGAAGTCAACAAAATGCAAAGTAGCTGGTGATAAATCTTTATATATTTCAACATTGGACGTGGCATGGCGATTGAGACTGGCTGGGTTAGGGAACAGCTGCAAGCTCGCCTGAATTTGCATTTTAATTAGAGCGAGGCATAATTAAAGGCAATTAGCTGAAATAACAATAATAGCAGCAATCACTGTACAGAGCCTTGTAGCAAAGAGCTAATGACTGACACTAATGCAAACAGGACAGGCCTACTGTAGACTGACTCAGCCACTAATGACTGACACTAACAGGACAGGCCTACTGCAGACTGACTCAGCCACTAATGACTGGCTCTAACGCTAACAGGACAGGTCTACTGCAGACTGACTCAGCCACTAATGATTGACTCTAACGCTAACAGGACAGGCCTACTGCAGACTGACTCCGCCACTAATGACTGACGCTAACAGGACAGGCCTACTGCAGACTGACTCCGCCACTAATGACTGACGCTAACAGGACAGACCTACTGCAGACTGTCTCAGCCACTAATGACTGACACTAAAAGGACAGGTCTACTGCAGACTGTCTCAGCCACAAATAATAATAAATAATATATGCCATTTAGCTGACGCTTTTATCCGAAGCGACTTACAGTCATGTGTGCATACATTCTACGTATGGGTGGTCCCGGGAATCAAACCCACTACCCTGGCGTTACAAGCGCCATGCTCTACCAACTGAGCCACAGAAGGACCACTAACAGGACAGGCCTACTGCAGACTGACTCAGCCACTAATGACTGACACTAACAGGACAGGTCTACTGCAGACTGACTCAGCCACTAATGACTGACACTAAAAGGACAGGGCAGGCCTACTGCAGACTGACTCAGCCACTAATGACTGACGCTAACAGGACAGACCTACTGCAGACTGACTCAGCCACTAATGACTGACACTAAAAGGACAGGGCAGGCCTACTGCAGACTGACTCAGCCACTAATGACTGACACTAACGCTAATAGGACAGGCCTACTGCAGACTGGCTCAGCTAGAGGTAATCACCATACCACACACAATTATACACAATTATGCAACATCAGTTCAAACACCTAGGAGCCAAAGCCTGTTAATTGCCGTTGTGGTATAGCGTACGTTTGTTTGTGTGTGGCTTTAGAATGGGAGTCGGGGAGGGGGGAGGGGTGGACTTAAACTGTAGTTGAATTATTCAACAGAGAAAAGAGAAAGAGAAACTGTATGTAAAAGAAAGAGAGTGTTTAGGATCTGGGCGGAAGATCTAGATGATTAACTGCCTAATGTAGCAACAGTTTTACTAGCAGAAAAGATCAGCATAGAAAATACATCAATGTTAATTGTCCTACTGGGAGGTAGAATATGTTGAGTGTCCGTCCTCCCGTACTGCTATATGTGTTATACATGTGTCATATATCTTTATCATCTAGTGTGAAGGTGAGAGAGGATGATGATAGTGAGATAGGATGGTGCTAACAGGACTTCCGGCGCCAAAAGAGATGGCTGCCTCTCTTCGTGTTCCTAGGAAACTATGCAGTATTTAGTTGTTTTATGTGTTATTTCTTACATTGTTACCCCAGGTAATCTTAGGTTTTATTACATACAGTCGGGAGGAACTATTGGATATAAGAGCAACGTCAACGAGACAACATTACGACCAGGAATACTAATTTCCCGAAGCGGATCCTCTGTTTGGCCTACCAGCCAGGACAATGGATCGGATCCCAGCCGGCGACCCAAAACAACGACTCCGTAGAAGGGGCAGACGGAGCGGTCTTCTGGTCAGGCTCCGTAGACGAGCACATCGCGCACCGATCCCGAGCATACTACTCGCCAATGTCCAGTCTCTTGGCAACAAGGTAGACAATAACCGAGCAAGGGTTGCATTCCAGAGAAACATCCGAGACTGTAACATTCTTTTTTTCATGGCTCACTCGAGACACGCTATCGGAGTCGGTACAGCCAGCTGGTTTCTTCACGCATCGCGTATCCTGAGGCAACATTTATTGTAGCTGGGGATTCTAACAAGGCAAATATGAAAACAGGGCTCCCCAAATTCTATCAGCATATCGATTGTGCTACCAGGGCGGGCAAAACCCTAGACCACTGTTATTCTAACTTCCGCGACGCATATAAGGCCCTCCCCCTGCCCTCCCTTCGGAAAAGCTGACCACAACTTAATTTTGCTGCTCCCTGCCTATAGAAAGAAACTAAAACAGGAAACTCCCACACTCAGGTCTGTTCAACGATTGGTCCGACCAATCGTATTCCACGCTTCAAGATTGCTTCGATCACGTGGACTGTGATATGTTACGCATTGCGGAGAACAACAACATTGACGAATACGCTGATTCGGTGTGCGATTTTATTAACAAATGCATCAGTGATGTTGTACCCACAGCGTCTATTAAAACATTCCCCAACCAGAAACCGTAGATTGATGGCAGCATTCGCGCAAAACTGAACGCGCAAACCACTGCTTTTAATCAGGGCAAGGAGACTGGAAACATGACCGGATACGAACAGTGTAGCTATTCCCTCCGCAAGGCAATCAAACAAGCTCAGCGTCAGTACAGAGACAATTCAATAGCTCAGACACGAGAGGTATGTGACAGAGGCTACAGTCAATCACAGACTACAAAAGAAAATCCATCCCCATCGCGGACCACGATGCCTTGCTCCCAGACAGACTAAACTACTTTTTGCTCGCTTTGAGGACAATACAGTGTCACTGACACGGCACGCTACCAAAACCTGCAGACTCTCCTTCACTGTAGCCAACGTGAGTAAAACATTTAAATGTGTTAACCCTCGCAAGACTGCTGGCCCAGACGGCATCCCCAGCCGCTTCCTCAGAGCATGTGCAAACCAGCTGGCTGGTGTGTTTATGGACATATTCAATCAATCCTTATCCCAGTCTGCTGTCCCCACATGCTTCAAGAGGGCCACCATTGTTCCTGTTCCCAAGAAAGGTGACTGAGCTAAATGACTACTGCGCTGTAGCACTCACTTCTGTCATCATGAAGTGCTTTGAGAGACTAGTCAAGGACCATATCACCTCCACCCTACCTGACATCCTAGACCCACTCCCATTTGCTTACCGCCCCAATAGGTCCACAAACCACGACGCAATCGCCATCACACTGCACACTGCCCTAACCCATCTGGACAAGAGGAATACCTATGTAAGAATGCTGTTCATCGATGACAGCTCAGCGTTTAACACCATAGTACCCTCCAAACTCGCCATTAAGCTCGAGACCCTGGGTCTCGACCCCGCCCTGTGCAACTGGGTCCTGGACTTCCTGACGGGCCACCCCAAGGTGGTGAGGGTAGGCAACAACATCTCCATCCCGCTGATCCTCAACACTGGGTCCCCACAAGGGTCCGTTCTCAGCCCTCTCCTGTACCCCCTGTTCACCTACGACTGCGTGGCCATGCACGCCTCCAACTCAATCATCAAGTTTGCAGACGACACTACAGTGGTAGGCTTGATTACCAACAACGACGAGACGGCCTACAGGGAGGAGGTGAGGGCCCTCGGAGTGTGGTGTCAGGAAAATAACCTCACACTCAACGTCAACAAAACAAAGGAGATGATCATAGACTTCAGGAAACAGCTGAGGGAGCAGCCCCCTATCTACATTGACGCGACAGTAGTGGAGAGGGTGGAGAGTTTTAAGTTCCTCGGCATACACATCATGGCCAAACTGAAATGGTCCACCCACACAGACAGCGTGGTGAATAAGGCGCAGCAGCAGCACCTCTTCAACCTCAGGAGAGGTTTGTCAACAAAAACACTCACAAACTTTTAAAGATGCACAATCGAGAGTATCCTGTCGCGCCTTTTACGGCAGCTGCTCCGCCCATAACCGGAAGGCTCTCTAGAAGGTAGTGAGGTCTGCACAACGCATCACCGGGTGCAAACTACCTGCCCTCCAGGACACCTACACCACCCAATGTCACAGGAAGAGCTACTCGAGCCACTTCCTGTTCACCCCGCTATCATCCAGAAGGCGAGGTCAGTACAAGTGCATTAAAGCGGGGACCAAGAGACTGAAAAACAGCTTCTATCTCAAGGCCATCAGACTGTTAAACAGCCATCACTAATATTGAGTGGCTGCTGCCAACATACTGACTCAACTCCAGCCACGTTAATAATGGAAAAATGTATGTAATAATTTTATCACTAGCCACTTTATATTATATAATGTCTACTTACCCTACATTACTCATCTCATATGTATATACTGTACTCTATGCCATCTACTGCATCTTGCCTATGCTGTTCGGCCATCACTCATTCATATATTTTTATGTACATATTCCCATTCCTTCCTTTACACTTGTGCGTATAAGGTAGTTGTGAAATTGTTAGGTTATATTACTTGTTAGATATTTCTACATGGTCCGAACTAGAATCATGAACATGTGTATGTGACAAATATATTTGATTTGATTTGCTAGTGAGATAGGATGGTGCTTGTGAGATCAAACCAACCATTCCTCAATGACCAACGTAACACCCAGACATGCATCTCCTCTCGCTGTGACCGAACAGTCCTAGACCATGCTGCTTTCTTCCCTTGTCTCCTTTCCTTCTAAATAATCAACAAATGAACAGACTAGATATCTATGCATGATATAGTAGAATAGTAATTTATTGTCCATCTGTTATAATGGAAACTCTTTCTTCTCACCCAGAGACAACACACAAACACATACCACTTGAGAGGAGTGGGGAGCACAGGGTCAGCTGAATTACTGTGACTCTGGTGTAGTCCTGGTGCAGTTCTGGGGTTACTCTGGGATTCAACAGCAGATGGTTTGTGGGGAGCATGTGAAACCAGCAGCCCTCCGCTACCAAACCTGGGATTGATCTCACCTAACTCCTTCTCCATCAGTGCTTCCTTTCACTGTAGTCAGAGAGACTTACTACGTATTTTATTTTCTTGAGACCATACAAAATGTACGGACTATCAAAATAAATTCATAGAGCTCAGCTAAAATGCGGTGTGTGTGTGTGTGTGTGTGTGTGTATGTTTCTGAGAGTGTGTGTCACCTTTCCAGTGGAGTAGAACTGCCACATTTAGGTCCAGCCATCTGGATGGGTTAAGGGTATTTAATTAGTCACGTACGCTAATCAGGCTGGCCGCCCTTCATTGCCTCCACATGTAGCTGCCTATCAGGCCGTCACATAAATCACACACACACATACAAACGTGCAAACATGCTGAGCTGGCAGTCAGGTGTGTAGTAGCTGGATGGGGCTGTACTGCTGCCAGGTGAGGCCAGTGGAGAGATGGGATAGATAGGGAAAGAAAGAGAGAAAGAGTGGAAGTGACAGAGTGAGAGAGTTACAGAGAGGGAGAGGGGGATACAGAAAGAGCAGGAATCTGAGAAAGACAGAGACGTGCTTGTTAATGAGCTCGACGGATGCCACTCATGCATCGCTGCAGTGTGTGTGTAACGATCGTTGTTGGAAGGATGGTCGGACGAAGATGCAGCTTGGGGTAGGTTAATCATTTTTATTTATGATAACCGGCACAAAACAAGAGTAACAAACGAAACGTACAGCTTTGTAGGGCTAAAAATCTACCATACAAAATTAAGGTCCCACACACAACAGGTGGGAAAAGGCTGCCTAAATATGATCCCCAAGGCCTCCTCCTGCAGCGGCAGCTGTGCCACCAGAGATCCTGGGTTCGTGCCCAGGCTCTGTCGTAACCGGCCGCAATCGGGAGGTCCATGAGGCGACCCACAATTGGCCTAGCGTCGTCCGGGTTAGGGAGGGCTTGGCCAGGAGGGATATCCTTGTCTCATCGCGCACCAGCGACTCCTGTGGCAGGCCTGGCGCAGTGCACACTAACCACGGTGTTTCCTCTGACACATTGGTGTGGCTGGCTTCCGGGTTGGAGAATTGCGCACCAATTTAGACAAAGGACACCAGGCGGACACCTGGCAAATGTAGTCTCTTATGGCCAATCTTCCAATGATATGCCTACAAATACGTCACAATGCTGCAGACATCTTGGACGAACGGCAGAAAGCATAAGCTCGTTCACAGCACATTCACAGCCATATAAGGAGACGATAGTAAAAAATTCAGCTCATTTCCTGTTTGAGGTTACATCTTGGTTTCGCCTGTAGCATCATTTCTGGGGCACTCACAGATAATATCTTTGCAGTTTTGAAAACGTCAGAGTGTTTTCTTTCCAAAGCTGCCAATTATATGCATAGTCGAGCATCTTTTCGTGACAAAATATTGCGCTTAAAACGGGCACGTTTTTTTATCCAATAATGACATAGCGCCCCCATAGGTTGAAGAGGTTAAGAAGCAGTGCGGCTTGGTTGGTTTGTGTATCGGAGGACGCATGACTTTCAACCTTCGTCTCTCCTGAGCCCGTACGGGATTTGTGGCGATGAGACAAGATAGTAGCTACTAAAAACAATTGGATACCATGAAATTGGGGAGAAAAAGGGGTCAAATAAAAAAAATATATATAATAATTTTTACCAAAAAAATAATATGATCCCCAATCAGAGACAACGATAGACAGCGGCCAACCTAGAAACTAAAAAACTAGAATGCCACACCCTGACCTAACCAACTAGAGAAATAAAATGATCTCTAAGGTCAGGGCGTGACAGTCTGTATGTGTGTGTGTTGTTGATTACCAGCTTTACTGAACCCAGAGTGATGAACAGAGGGAATTAAGGCTGTAGCTATAACGCCAATTCACTTACAGTGTCGACGTGCTGGGATAGACAGGAAAGATAGAGACGCATGATGGCAGGATGGAGAAAAAGAGAGAGAGAAGAGAAGGTGAAAGAGAGATACAAGTGGACAACTAAGCAAATGGAGGGATGAAGAGAGAGACAGTGGTTGGGAATACAGGAGAAGGTAGAAAGAGAGAGGAGGAAAATGTAACGAGAGAGACAGAGAGAGAGAGAGACAGAGAGAGAGAGACAGAGAGAGACAGAGAGAGAGACAGAGAGAGAGACAAAGACAGAGAGACGGAGACAGAGAGAGAGAGAGAGAGAGAGAGAGAGAGAGAGAGAGAGAGAGAGAGAGAGGGGGAGGAAAATGTAACGAGAGAGACAGAGAGAGAGAGACAGAGAGAGAGAGACAGAGAGACAGAGAGAGAGAGAGAGAGAGAGAGAGGAGGAAAATGTAACGAGAGAGACAGAGAGAGAGAGAGAGAGGAGAGAGAGAGAGAGAGACAGAGAGAGAGACAGAGAGAGAGAGAGAGAGAGAGAGAGAGAGAGACAGAGAGAGGAGGAAAATGTAACAGAGAGAGACAGAGAGAGAGAGAGAGAGAGAGAGAGAGGAGGAAAATGTAAGAGAGAGAGAGAGAGAGAGAGAGAGACAGAGAGAGAGACAGAGAGAGAGAGACAGAGAGAGGAGGAAAATGTAACGAGAGAGACAGAGAGAGACAGAGAGAGAGAGACAGGAGGAGAGAGAGACAGAGAGACAGAGAGACAGAGAGAGAGAGAGAGGGAGAGAGAGAGAGAGAGAGAGAGAGAGAGAGAGAGACAGAGAGAGAGAGAGGAGGAAAGGAAAATCCTTTCAGAGAGAGAGAGACAGAGAGAGAGAGACAGAGAGAGAGGAGGAAAATGTTCGAGAGAGACCTCCAGAGAGAAAGAGAGAGAGAGAGAGAGAGAGAGAGAGAGAGAGAGAGGAGGAAATGTAATTCCTTTCCTCCTCTGTTCTCCTCCCCTCTCCATTCCTTTCCTCCTCGGTTCTCCTCCCCTCCCCTCTCCATTCCTTTCCACCTCTGTTCTCCTCCCCTCTCCATTCCTTTCCTCCTCGGCTCTCCTCCCCTCTCCTCTCCATTCCTTTCCTCCTCGGCTCTCCTCCCCTCTCCTCTCCATTCCTTTCCTCCTCTGTTCTCCTCCCCTCTCCATTCCTTTCCTCCTCTGCTCTCCTCTCCTCCCCTATGCTCTCAATTCCTTTCCTCCTCTGCTCTCCTCCCCTCTCCTCTCCTCTCCATTTCATTTTATTATTTCTTTAATTTTGAAAAACATGTAGGGGGTAGATCAGCTTTAATATTGCAAATAGACTGTAGCTTCCATCTAATTGTCTACATTATTTCCAATTCCCCATCTATTTTTTATATACAGTACCTTCGGAAATTATTCACACCCCTTGACTTTTTCCACATTTTAATAGGTTATAGCTTTATTTTAAAATTGATTAAATAGTTTTTCTTCCAAATCAATCTACACACAAAACCCTATGATGACAAAGCAAAAACGTTTTTTGGGGGGGAATGTTTGCTAATTTATATTTTAAAAAATAATGAAATATCACATTTACATACAATTGAAGTTGGAAGTTTACATACACATAGGTAGGAGTCATTAAAACAAATGTTTCATCCATTCCACAAATGGATTGTTAACAAACTATAGTTTTGGCAAGTCGGTTATGACATCTACTTCGTGCATGACACAAGTCATTTTTCCAACAATTGTTTACAGACAGATTATTTCACTTATAATTCACTGTATCACAATTCCAGTGGGTCAGAAGTTTACATAAACTAAATTGACTGTGCCTTTAAAGAGCTTGGAAAATTCCAGAAAATGATGTCATGGCTTTAGAAGCTTCTGATAGGCTAATTGACATAATTTGAGTCAATTGGAGGTGGACCTGTGGATGTATTTCAAGGCCTACCTTCCAACTCACTGCCTCTTTGCTTGACATCATGGGAAAATTGAAAGAAATCAGCCAAGACCTCAGAAATTAAATTGTAGACTTCGACAAGTCTGGTTCATCATTGGGAGCAATTTCCAAACACCTGAAGGTACCACGTTCATCTGTACAAACAATAGTACGCAAGTATAAACACCATGGGGCCACGCAGCTGTCATACCGCTCAGGAAGGAGACGGGTTCTGTCTCCTAGAGATGAATGTACTTTGGTGCGAAAAAAGAAAATCAATCCCAGAACAACAGCAAAGGACCATGTGAAGATGCTTGAGGAAACAGGTACAAAAGTATCTATATCTACAGTAAAATTAGCCCTATATCGACATAATATGAAAGGGCGATCACCAAGGAAGAAGCCACTGCTCCAAAACAGCCATAAAAAAGCCAGACTACAGTTTGCAACTGCACATGGGGACAAAGATCGTACTTTTTGGAGAAATGTCCTCTGGTCTGATGAAACAAATATAGAACTGTTTGGTCATAGTGACCATCTTTATGTTTGGAGGAAAAAGGGGGAGGCTTGCAACCCGAAGAGCACCATCCCAACAGGGGTGGCAGCATCATGTTGTGGGGGTGGTTTGCTGCAGGAGGGACTGCTGCACTTCACAAAATAGATGGCATCATGAGGAGGGGAAATTATGTGGATATATTGAAGAAGCATCTCAAGACATCAGTCAGGAAGTTAAAGCTGGGTCTTCCAAATGGATAATGACCCCAAGCATACTTCCACAGTTGTGGCAAAATGGCTTAACTACAACAAAGTCAAGGTTTTGGAGTGGCCATCACAAAGCTCTGACCTCAATCCCATAGAAAATCTGTGGGCAGAACTGAAAAAGCATCTGCGAGCAAGGACGCCTACAAACCTGACTCAGTTACACCAGCTCTGTCAGGAGGCCTACAAACCTGACTCAGTTACACCAGCTCTGTCAGGACGCCTACAAACCTGACTCAGTTACACCAGCTCTGTCAGGACGCCTACAAACCTGACTCAGTTACACCAGCTCTGTCAGGAGGCCTACAAACCTGACTCAGTTACACCAGCTCTGTCAGGACGCCTACAAACCTGACTCAGTTACACCAGCTCTGTCAGGAGGCCTACAAACCTGACTCAGTTACACCAGCTCTGTCAGGACGCCTACAAACCTGACTCAGTTACACCAGCTCTGTCAGGAGGCCTACAAACCTGACTCAGTTACACCAGCTCTGTCAGGAGGCCTACAAACCTGACTCAGTTACACCAGCTCTGTCAGGAGGAATGGGCCATAAGTCACCCAACTTTTTGTGGGAAGCTTGTGGAAGGCTACCCTGAAACATTTGACCCAAGTTAAACCATTTAAAGGCAATGCTACCAAATACTAATTTAGTGTATGTAAACTTCTGACCCACCGGGAATGTGATGAAAGAAATACAAGCTGAAATAAATCATTCTCTCTACTATTATTCTGACATTTCACATTCTTAAAATAAAGTGGTGATCCTAACTGACCTAAGACAGGGAATTTTTACTAGGATTACATGTCAGGAATTGTGAAAAACTGTGTTTAAATGTATTTGGCTAAGGTGTATGTAAACTTCTGACTTCAACTGTATATACACACACATCTTTTTAAAAATATATTTTCCTTTATTATTTTCCACTAACCCTACCACCCCTCCCCTAATTGGAGTAAACTAATGAACAACAAAACTTAAGCTTCTACTTCCAGCTTATACATACTATACACAATAGTTATCTTTAGTTTGTTTTTACTCCTATCCTTCCACTGCCCTCAACCCTTCCCATCTATCTCTTAACACTCCATATTGGATTTCTATTTGCCATATATTTTTCAACTGTGCTTTGATGTTTCACAAAGTTCTAAACATTTATTTTCTCGTAGTTTCTACAGATTGTAAATTAAAGATAAACATTTTTGCTAAAAGTACTATTGATCAATTGACTATGACTTTATAAATCACCCAGTATTGCTATCTGCAGAGCTAGCTCCAGGTAAACGTTGCAATTCTTCAGCCATTCCTGGACCTGTGACCAAAAACAAATGACATATGGACAGTACCAAAACAAACTATTTAATGATTCTGTATCTTCGCAGCAAAATCTGCAGAGCTGGGATGATTGTATCCCCCTAGTGTTTAGAGCGTTGGGGCAGTAACCGAACGGTTGCTGGATCGAATCCCTGAGCTGACAAGGTAACAATCTGTCGTTCTGCCCCTGATCAAGGCAGTTAACCCACTGTTCCCCCGGGAACAGAAGACGTGGATGTTGATTAGCCCCTCACACCTCTCTGATTCAGAGGGGTTGGGTTAAATGCAGAAGACATGTTTAGTTGAATGCATTTAGTTGTACAACTGACTAGGTATCCCCCTTTCCCTTTCCACATATGTATAACATTCTAATCCTCTCCTCTTCTCCACTCTCCCCTCACCTATTCCCTCCCCTCTCCTCTTCTCCACTCTCCCCCCACCTATCCCCTCTCCTCTACTCTCCACTCCCCTCTCCTCTTCTCCACTCTCCCCTCACCTATCCCATCCCCTCTCCTCTTCTCCACTCTCCCCTCCACTCTCCCCTCCCCTATCCCCTCTCCTCTTCTCCACTCTTCCCTCCCCTCTCCTCTTCTCCACTCTCCCCTCCCCTCTCCTCTTCTCCACTCTCCGCTCACCTATCACCTCCCCTCTCCTCTTCTCCACTCTCCCCTCCCCTCACCTATCCCCTCTCTTCTTCTCCACTCTCCCCTCACCTATCCCCTCTCCTCTTCTCCAATTTCCCCCCTCTCCCCTCCCCCTACTCTTCTCCACTCTCCCCTCACCTATCCCCTCCCCTCTCCTCTTCTCCACTCTCCCCTCACTTATCCCCTCCCCTCTCCTCTTCTCCACTCACCTATCCCCTCACCTATCCCCTCTCCTCTTCTCCACTCTCCCCTCACCTATCCCCTCTCCTCTTCTCCACTCTCCCCTCACCTATCCCCTCCCCTCTCCTCTTCTCCACTCTCCCCTCACCTATCCCCCCCTCTCCTCTTCTCCACTCTCCCCTCCCCTCTTCTCCACTCTCCCCTCACCTATCCCCTCCCCTCTTCTCCACTCTCCCCTTACCTATCCCCTCCCCTCTCCTCTTCTCCACTCTCCACTCTCCCCTCCCCTCTCCTCCACTCTCCCCTCACCTATCCTCTCCCCTTCTCCACTCTCCCCTCATCTATCCCCTCCCCTCTACTCTCCCCTTCTCTCACCTCTACTCTCCTCTCTCCCCTCCCCTCCCCTCACCTCTACTCGCTTCCCCTTCTACGCTCTCCTCACCCCTTGTCTCTCTTGTGACCAGTGTTAGCACTAAGCAGAGTGGGGCTAGACTACACAAGCAAGTGACCCATCACGTAGAGTGGTAATCACATACACACATTGACCCCATTGTCATGTGACCCCATCTCCTCTTGTGTGTTTACAGTTTGAAATAGATGCAGAGGAGAGGAGAGGAGCGACCGCCCCCTCACACAGCGACAGGGATATCAGTGGCTGATTAACTCTCAGTCCTCAAGCTATGACCACAGAGGACCAGAGAGAAACACAGAGGTCACTAGACAGAAGGGATGGAGAGGGGGATGCAAGAGGAGCAGAGATAGAGGTGGGGAATGAGGAGGTTAAGGTTGTGTAAACTCAGTCTCTTAAGGACTCCCCCTAGAGAGGCTTAATCACAGGCCCCAGGATAGAGAGAATGAGAGTGAGAGAGGAATAGAGTGAGAGAAAGGGAGAAAGGAAGAGACAGAGACAGAGAGAGACAGACAAAGAGAGAGAGGGGAAGAGAGAGTAGCTAGCTCGTACACAGTGTGCGGTGTGTCTGTGTGGTGCATTATGGGTAAAAAAAGGTGATAAACCAAGAGAAAGACAAAGGATAAAAAGAGCAGGCTAGCGGTGGTGTGAGGAAGGGGGATGAAAAGAGCAGGCTAGCGGTGGTGTGAGGAAGGGGGATGAAAAGAGCAGGCTCGCGGTGGTGTGAGGAAGGGGGATGAAAAGAGCAGGCTAGCGGTGGTGTGAGGAAGGGGGATGAAAAGAGCAGGCTAGCGGTGGTGTGAGGAAGGGGGATAAAAAGAGCAGGCTAGCGGTGGTGTGAGGAAGGGGGATGAAAAGAGCAGGCTAGCGGTGGTGTGAGGAAGGGGGATGAAAAGAGCAGGCTAGCGGTGGTGTGAGGAAGGGGGATGAAAAGAGCAGGCTAGCGGTGGTGTGAGGAAGGGGGATAAAAAGAGCAGGCTAGCGGTGGTGTGAGGAAGGGGGATGAAAAGAGCAGGCTAGCGGTGGTGAGGAAGGGGATGAGGAAGGAAGGGGATGAAAAGAGCAGGCTAGCGGTGGTGTGAGGAAGGGGGATGAAAAGAGCGGTGGTGTGAGGCAGGCTAGCGGTGGTGTGAGGAAGGGGGATGAAAAGAGCAGGCTAGCGGTGGTGTGAGGAAGGGGGATGAAAAGGGGATGAGGAAGGGGGATGAAAAGAGCAGGCTAGCGGTGGTGTGAGGAAGGGGGATGAAAAGAGCAGGCTAGCGGTGGTGTGAGGAGGGGGATAAAAGAACAGGATGAGGGAGGGGGAAAAGAACAGGCTAGCGGTGGTGTGAGGAAGGGGGATGAAAAGAGCAGGCTAGCGGTGGTGTGAGGAAGGGGGATAAAAAGAGCAGGCTAGCGGTGGTGTGAGGAAGGGGGATGAAAAGAGCAGGCTAGCGGTGGTGTGAGGAAGGGGGATGAAAAGAGCAGGCTAGCGGTGGTGTGAGGAAGGGGGATAAAAAGAGCAGGCTAGCGGTGGTGTGAGGAAGGGGGATGAAAAGAGCAGGCTGGTGGTGGTGTGAGGAAGGGGGATAAAAAGAGCAGGCTAGAGGTGGTGTGAGGAAGGGGGATAAAAAGAGCAGGCGAGCAAATCAAATCAAATCAAATCAAATTTTATTTGTCACATACACATGGTTAGCAGATGTTAATGCGAGTGTAGCGAAATGCTTGTGCTTCTAGTTCCGACAATGCAGTGATAACCAACAAGTAATCTAACTAACAATTCCAAAACTACTGTCTTATACACAGTGTAAGGGGATAAAGAATATGTACATAAGGATATATGAATGAGTGATGTACAGGGCAGCATACAGTAGATGGTATCGAGTACAGTATATACATATGAGATGAGTATGTAGACAAAGTAAACAAAGTGGCATAGTTAAAGTGGCTAGTGATACATGTATTACATAAGGATGCAGTCGATGATATAGAGTACAGTATATACGTATGCATATGAGATGAATAATGTAGGGTAAGTAACATTATATAAGGTAGCATTGTTTAAAGTGGCTAGTGATATATTTACATAATTTCCCATCAATTTCCATTGTTAAAGTGGCTGGAGTTGGGTCAGTGTCAATGACAGTGTGTTGGCAGCAGCCACTCAATGTTAGTGGTGGCTGTTTAACAGTCTGATGGCCTTGAGATAGAAGCTGTTTTTCAGTCTCTCGGTCCCAGCTTTGATGCACCTGTACTGACCTCGCCTTCTGGATGATAGCGGGGTGAACAGGCAGTGGCTCGGGTGGTTGATGTCCTTGATGATCTTTATGGCCTTCCTGTAACATCGGGTGGTGTAGGTGTCCTGGAGGGCAGGTAGTTTGCCCCCGGTGATGCGTTGTGCAGGCCTCACTACCCTCTGGAGAGCCTTACGGTTGAGGGCGGAGCAGTTGCCGTACCAGGCGGTGATACAGCCCGCCAGGATGATCTCGATTGTGCATCTGTAGAAGTTTGTGAGTGCTTTTGGTGACAAGCCGAATTTCTTCAGCCTCCTGAGGTTGAAGAGGCGCTGCTGCGCCTTCTTCACGAAGCTGTCAGTGTGAGTGGACCAATTCAGTTTGTCTGTGATGTGTATGCCGAGGAACTTAAAACTTGCTACCCTCTCCACTACTGTTCCATCGATGTGGATAGGGGGGTGTTCCCTCTGCTGTTTCCTGAAGTCCACAATCATCTCCTTAGTTTTGTTGACGTTGAGTGTGAGGTTATTTTCCTGACACCACACTCCGAGGGCCCTCACCTCCTCCCTGTAGGCCGTCTCGTCGTTGTTGGTAATCAATCCTACCACTGTTGTGTCGTCCGCAAACTTGATGATTGAGTTGGAGGCGTGCGTGGCCACGCAGTCGTGGGTGAACAGGGAGTACAGGAGAGGGCTCAGAACGCACCCTTGTGGGGCCCCTGTGTTGAGGATCAGCGGGGAGGAGATGTTGTTGCCTACCCTCACCACCTGGGGGCGGCCCGTCAGGAAGTCCAGTACCCAGTTGCACAGGGTGGGGTCGAGACCCAGGGTCTCGAGCTTGATGACGAGCTTGGAGGGTACTATGGTGTTGAATGCCGAGCTGTAGTCGATGAACAGCATTCTCAGATAGGTATTCCTCTTGTCCAGGTGGGTTAGGGCAGTGTGCAGTGTGGTTGAGATTGCATCGTCTGTGGACCTATTTGCAAATTGGAGTGGGTCTAGGGTGTCAGGTAGGGTGGAGGTGATATGGTCCTTGACTAGTCTCTCAAAGCACTTCATGATGACGGAAGTGAGTGCTACGGGGCGGTAGTCGTTTAGCTCAGTTACCTTAGCTTTCTTGGGAACAGGAACAATGGTGGCCCTCTTGAAGCATGTGGGAACAGCAGACTGGTATAGGGATTGATTGAATATGTCCGTAAACCCACCGGCCAGCTGGTCTGCGCATGCTCTGAGGGCGCGGCTGGGGATACCGTCTGGGCCTGCAGCCTTGCTAGGGTTAACACGTTTAAATGTCTTACTCACCTCGGCTGCAGTGAAGGAGAGAACGCATGTTTTCGTTGCAGGCCGTGTCAGTGGCACTGTATTGTCCTCAAAGCGGGCAAAAAAGTTATTTAGTCTGCCTGGGAGCAAGACATCCTGGTCCGTGACTGGGCTGGGTTTCTTCTTGTTGTCCGTGATTGACTGTAGACCCTGCCACATGCCTCTTGTGTCTGAGCCGTTGAATTGAGATTCTACTTTGTCTCTGTACTGACGCTTAGCTTGTTTAATAGCCTTGCGGAGGGAATAGCTGCACTGTTTGTATTCGGTCATGTTACCAGACACCTTGCCCTGATTAAAAGCAGTGGTTTGCGCTTTCAGTTTCACGCAAATGCTGCCATCAATCCACGGTTTCTGGTTAGGGAATGTTTTTATCGTTGCTATGGGAACGACATCTTCAACGCACGTTCTAATGAACTCGCACACCGAATCAGCGTATTCGTCAATATTTTTATCTGACGCAATACGAAACATGTCCCAGTCCACGTGATGGAAGCAGTCTTGGAGTGTGGAGTCAGCTTGGTCGGACCAGCGTTGAACAGACCTCAGCGTGGGAGCCTCTTGTTTAAGTTTCTGTCTGTAGGCAGGGATCAACAAAATGGAGTCGTGGTCAGCTTTTCCGAAAGGGGGCGGGGCAGGGCCTTATATGCGTCGCGGAAGTTAGAGTAACAATGATCCAAGGTTTTACCACCCCTGGTTGCGCAATCGATATGCTGATAAAATTTAGGGAGTCTTGTTTTCAGATTAGCTTTGTTAAAATCCCCAGCTACAATGAATGCAGCCTCCGGATAAATGGTTTCCAGTTTGCAAAGAGTTAAATAAAGTTAGTTCAGAGCCATCGATGTGTCTGCTTGGGGGGGGATATATACGGTTGTGATTATAATCGAAGAGAATTCTCTTGGTAGATAATGCGGTCTACATTTGATTGTGAGGAATTCTAAATCAGGTGAACAGAAGGATTTGAGTTCCTGTATGTTTCTTTCATCACACCATGTCTCGTTAGTCATGAGGCATACGCCCCCGCCACTCTTCTTACCAGAAAGATGTTTGTTTCTGTCGGCGCGATGCGCGGCTGCACCACCCCGGATAGCGTCTTCCCAGTGAGCCATGTTTCCGTGAAGCAGAGGACGTTACAGTCTCTGATGTCCCTCTGGAATGCTACCCTTCCTCGGATTTCATCAACCTTGTTGTCAAAAGACTGGACATTGGCAAGAAGAATGCTAGGGAGTGGTGCGCGATGTGCCCGTGTCCGGAGTCTGACCAGAAGACCGCTACGTTTCCCTCTTTTACGAAGTCGTTTTTTTTGGGGGTCGCTGCATGGAATCAATTCCGGTGACCTGTTTGTAAGGCAGAACACAGGATCCGCGTCGCGGAAAACATATTCTTGGTGGTACTGATGGTGAGTTGACGCTGATCTTATATTCAGTAGTTCTTCTCGACTGTATGTAATGAAACCTAAGATGACCTGGGGTACTAATGTAAGAAATAACACGTAAAAAAAAAAAAAACTGCATAGTTTCCTAGGAACGCGAAGCGAGGCGGCCATCTCTGTCGGCGCCGGAAGTACCATGCAGTACCATAGCAGTGGTGTGAGGAAGGGGGATAAAAAGAGCAGGCTAGCGGTGGTGTGAGGAAGGGGGATGAAAAGAGCAGGCTAGCAGTGGTGTGAGGAAGGGGGATAAAAAGAGCAGGCTAGCGGTGGTGTGAGGGAGGGGGATAAAAAGAGCAGGCTAGCGGTGGTGTGAGGAAGGGGGATAAAAAGAGCAGGCTAGCGGTGGTGTGAGGAAGGGGGATGAAAAGAGCAGGCTAGCGGTGGTGTGAGGAAGGGGGATGAAAAGAGCAGGCTGGCGGTGGTGTGAGGAAGGGGGATGAAAAGAGCAGGCTAGAGGTGGTGTGAGGAAGGGGGATGAAAAGAGCAGGCTAGCGGTGGTGTGAGGAAGGGGGATGAAAAGAGCAGGCTAGCGTGGTGTGTGAGGAAGGGGGATGAAAAGAGCAGGCTAGCGGTGGTGTGAGGAAGGGGGATAAAAAGAGCAGGCTAGCGGTGGTGTGAGGAAGGGGGATGAAAAGAGCAGGCTAGCGGTGGTGTGAGGAAGGGGGATGAAAAGGAAACACTAAGGTAACATCAGAGAAGAGGATAGACTGGTATAATGTAATCTCTCTCTGACAACATGGAAAACTGACTGGATTAGCAAAATGTCAGGGAATTTCATATTTTTTCACCCAACTTTTAACCGACACATTTTTTGTTGATTTCACATTAGCTGACAACTCAACCAAATGTGAATCAAAAATAGACGTTGAACTGATGTTTCTGCCCAATGGGTTACCAGCCATGTCAATATGGGGTTGAACACACACACGCACATACACAGATGTGACCACCAAGACCTCTCAATCACATGACTTACCAGCAAGAAAAGGACTGGAGGTCAGACAAACAAATGGAGAGGGAGAGAGGGAAAGAAAAATTATGAGTGAGAGAGTGAGAGGGAGAAAGAGAGGGAGAGAAGGAAGGAAGGAAGGAAGGAAGGAAGGAAGGAAGGAAGGAAGGAAGGAAGGAAGGAAGGAAGGAAGGAAGGAAGGAAGGAAGGAAGGAAGGAAGGAAGGAAGGGCCTGAGTAAATCAGGTCAATACACATGGGTGATTTGGTGTGTGTGTTTGTGTCTTCATAACATGCATGTGAGCATTGGTGGATAAACAACATGCAATGTGTGTGTGTGCAAAAGCAGGGCTAAGTTGAGCCGTTTCACCTGCCAATGAGTGCAGTGGAACACGGCGGCTCTATGCATAATACTTCAAACACAGTAAAGCTCCCAGTAACAAGCATGTCAAGCTGCTATCAAAGCCCCGAGCGCTGCACACTAAATATATCAATACTGTTTACCCTTTCTCCCTCTCTCACACAATCTCTCGCCCTCCTTTCCCTCTCTCTCTTTCTCTAGCTCCTCTCTCTGTAATGTTCTCTCCTCTCCCCGATCTGTCTCCTTCCCCCATTCCTGCCTCTCTCTCTCTCTTTCTCTGTCTCCTCTCTCTGTAATGTTATCTCCTCTCCCCAATCTGTCTCCTTCCCCCATTCCTGCCTCCCTCTCTCTCTTTCTCTGTCTCCTCTCTCTGTAATGTTATCTCCTCTCCCCATTCCTGCCTCCCTGTCTCTTTCTCTGTCTCCTCTCTCTGTAATGTTCTCTCCTCTCCCCGATCTGTCTCCTTCCCCCATTCCTGCCTCCCTCTCTCTCTTTCTCTGTCTCCTCTCTCTGTAATGTTCTCTCCTCTCCCCAATCTGTCTCCTTCCCCCATTCCTGCCTCCCTGTCTCTTTCTCTGTCTCCTCTCTCTGTAATGTTATCTCCTCTCCCCAATCTGTCTCCTTCCCCCATTCCTGCCTCCCTGTCTCTTTCTCTGTCTCCTCTCTCTGTAATGTTCTCTCCTCTCCCCGATCTGTCTCCTTCCCCCATTCCTTCCTCCCTCTCTCTCTTTCTCTGTCTCCTCTCTCTGTAATGTTATCTCCTCTCCCCAATCTGTCTCCTTCCCCCATTCCTGCCTCCCTGTCTCTTTCTCTGTCTCCTCTCTCTGTAATGTTATCTCTCTAATGTCTCCTTCCCCATTCCTGCCTCTCTCCTCTTTCTCTGTCTCCTCTCTCTGTAATGTTATCTCCTCTCCCCATTCCTGCCTCCCTGTCTCTTTCTCTGTCTCCTCTCTCTGTAATGTTCTCTCCTCTCCCCGATCTGTCTCCTTCCCCATTCCTGCCTCCCTCTCTCTCTTTCTCTGTCTCCTCTCTCTGTAATGTTCTCTCCTCTCCCCAATCTGTCTCCTTCCCCCATTCCTGCCTCCCTGTCTCTTTCTCTGTCTCCTCTCTCTGTAATGTTATCTCCTCTCCCCAATCTGTCTCCTTCCCCCATTCCTGCCTCCCTGTCTCTTTCTCTGTCTCCTCTCTCTGTAATGTTCTCTCCTCTCCCCGATCTGTCTCCTTCCCCCATTCCTGCCTCCCTCTCTCTCTTTCTCT
Source organism: Oncorhynchus keta (assembly GCF_023373465.1). Lineage (NCBI taxonomy): Eukaryota > Metazoa > Chordata > Actinopteri > Salmoniformes > Salmonidae > Oncorhynchus > Oncorhynchus keta. The sequence continues at coordinate 34,258,388 of NC_068438.1, read as the reverse complement.
GTCTCCTCTCTCTGTAATGTTATCTCCTCTCCCCAATCTGTCTCCTTCCCCCATTCCTGCCTCCCTGTCTCTTTCTCTGTCTCCTCTCTCTGTAATGTTATCTCCTCTCCCCAATCTGTCTCCTTCCCCCATTCCTGCCTCCCTGTCTCTTTCTCTGTCTCCTCTCTCTGTAATGTTCTCTCCTCTCCCCGATCTGTCTCCTTCCCCCATTCCTGCCTCTCTTTCTCTGTCTCCTCTCTCTGTAATGTTCTCTCCTCTCCCCGATCTGTCTCCTTCCCCCATTCCTGCCTCTCTTTCTCCGTCTCCTCTCTCTGTAATGTTCTCTCCTCTCCCCGATCTGTCTCCTTCCCCCATTCCTGCCTCTCTTTCTCTGTCTCCTCTCTCTGTAATGTTCTCTCCTCTCCCCGATCTGTCTCCTTCCCCCATTCCTGTCTCCCTCTCTCTCTTTCTCTTACCCCCTCCATCGCTCTCATTTTCTCTCTCACCCATCTGTTCTCCCTCTGCACCTCAGCCACTTCTCCCTCCCTCAGCCTCTTTCTCTCTCTCTGAGTGAGTTGACCTTTTACTGATAGTGTTTAATTGGTATCCCTCTCTCCCTCTTACAGACACAGTCCTACTCACTGTGGGAAGAGGGGGACATGACAGTTTGCCATTACGTTGTCACCAGATTGCAGAGGGGTTTTGACATATTTGTCACACCCTGAGATTCCATAAATGTGGTTAGAAATTAGTCTGTCAGAATCTTTACTGTAACACTACAGGTTCTGGAGGCGGTGAAGTCACTCGAAGTGCAACTGCAATAAGTCGAATGGTGCTTTCTGACCCTATTGACCAACTGACATTGCTAATAGCTCAACCCATTCATCTTCTCATCTTACAGTTCATATTAGGAAATCAGTCAAATTAAATAAATTCATTAGGCCTTAATCTGTGGATTTCACATGACTGGGAGTACTGTCACGGATTCCTCAGGTACTGCTGCTCATTCAGTGCACCAGTTTCGGAGGTCTACGTCACTGGTCTCTAGGCACTGAACTGTCATTACGCACACCTGGTTCATATTCCTCACTGATTGTATTTGTATAAATGTGCCCTTTGGTGCACCATTGGGCTGTTGATTATTGTTCCCATGTCTGTTGGTTGTGTGAGTACCTCTGCGTTGTCGCAGCCTGTGCTGCGTGTTCTGTGAATTGTGTATTCCGGGTCTCGTCCCGTGTGGTTCTACGAGGTTTACCCTCACTCTTTTGTTTGGGTACATCCCAGTGTTTTGTATACCTGTTTTTGGGGGGTGTATTAAAAACCCCTATTATGAATTCATGTGCCTGTCTCCAAATCCTTTATACCAGCAGGACAAATACAGATATGCATCTGTTGGTCACATATACCTTTAATAAAAAGTAGGGTTGTGGATCAGAAAACCAGTCAGTATCTGGTGTGACCACCATTGGCCTCATGCAGCGCGACACATCTCCTTCACATAGAGTTAATCAAGCTGTTGATTGTAGAATGGTGTTCCACTCCTCTCCAATGGCTTTGCGAAGTTGCAGGATATTAACAGGAACTGGGACACACTGTCGTACACATCAATCCAGAGCATCCCAAAAACATACTCAATAGGTGACATGTCTGGTCAGTATGCAGGCCATGGAAGAACTGGGACATTTTCAGCTTCCAGGAATTGTGAAGTGATCCTGGCGACATGGTGCCGTGCATTATCATTATCATGCTGAAACATGAGGTGATGGCGACGGATGAATGGCACGACAATGGGCTTCAGGATCTCGTCAAGTATCTCTGTGTATTCAAATTGCCATCGATAAAATGTAATTGTGTTTGTTGTCCGTAGGTTATGCCTGCCCATACCATAACCCCACCACCATCATGGGGCACTCTGTTCACAACGTTGACATCAGCAAACCGCACGCCCACACAACACCATACACACTGTCTGCCATCTGCCTGGTACAGTTGAAACCAGGATTCATCCGTGAGGAGCACACTTCTCCAACATGCCAGTGGCAATCGAAGGAGAGCATTTGCCCACTGAAGTAATTTACGACGCTGATCTGCAGTCAGGTTAAGACCCTGGTGAGGACGACGAGACCGCAGATGAGCTTCTCTGTGACGGTTTCTGACAGTTTGTGCAGAAATGATTTGGTTGTGGAAACCCACAGTTTCATCAGCTGTCCGGGTGGCTGGTCTCAGACAATCTTGCAGATGAAGAAGCCGGATGTGGAGGTCCTGGGAAGGCATGGGTATACATGATCTGAGGTTGTGAGGCCGGTTGGACGTACTGTCAAATTTTCTAAAACAACATTGGAGGCGGCTTATGGTAGAAAAATTAACATTAAATTCCAATTGCATGCTCCCTCAAAACTTGAGACATCTGTGGCATTATGTTGTGTGACAAAACTGCACATTTTATATAGTGAGTGGCCTTTTATTGTTCCGGGCACAAGGTGCACCTGTGTAATGATCATGCTGTTTAATCATCTTCTTGATATGCCACACCTGTCAGGTGGATGGATTATCTTGGCAAAGGAAAAACATTTGTGCACAACATTTGAGAGAAATATGCATTTTGTGTGTATGGAACATTTCTGGGATCTTTTATTTCAACTCATGAAACTTGGGACCAACACTTTAC
>NC_068438.1:34228241-34250741 GCF_023373465.1 Oncorhynchus keta | reverse complement strand
GGTTAGAAAAGAGGGTGTGGTTAGAGTTAGAAGAGGTGGTGGTTAGGGTTAGAAGAGAAGGTGTGGTTATGGTTAGAAGAGAGGGAGGAGAGGGTGTGATTAGGGTTCGAAGAGAGGGAGTAGAGGGTGTTGTTAGGGTTAGAAGAGGTGGTGGTTAGGGTTAGAAGAGAAGGTGTGGTTAGGGTTAGAAGAGAGGGAGGAGAGGGTGTGGTTAGGGTTAGAAGAGAGGGAGGAGAGGGTGTGATTAGGGTTAGAAGAGAGGGTGTGGTTAGGGTTAGAAGAGAAGGTGTGGTTAGGGTTAGAAGAGAGGGTGTGGTTAGTGTTAGACGAGAGGGAGGAGAGGGTGTGGTTAGGGTTAGAAGAGAGGGAGTGGTTAGGGTTAGAAGAGAAGGTGTGGTTAGGGTTAGAAGAGAGGGAGGAGAGGGTGTGATTAGGGTTCGAAGAGAGGGAGTAGAGGGTGTTGTTAGGGTTAGAAGAGGTGGTGGTTAAGGTTAGAAGAGAAGGTGTGGTTAGGGTTAGAAGAGAGGGAGGAGAGGGTGTGGTTAGGGTTAGAAGAGAGGGAGGAGAGGGTGTGATTAGGGTTAGAAGAGAGTGTGTGGTTAGGGTTAGAAGAGAAGGTGTGGTTAGGGTTAGAAGAGAGGGTGTGGTTAGGGTTAGAAGAGAGGGTGTGGTTAGTGTTAGAAGAGAGGGAGGAGAGGTTAGGGTTAGAAGAGAGGGAGGAGAGGGTGTGGTTAGGGTTAGAAGAGAAGGTGTGGTTAGGGTTAGAAGAGAGGGTGTGGTTAGTGTTAGAAGAGAAGGTGTGTTTAGGGTTAGAAGAGAAGGTGTGGTTAGGGTTAGAAGAGAGGGTGTGGTTAGGGTTAGAAGAGAGGGTGTGGTTAGTGTTAGAAGAGAAGGTGTGTTTAGGGTTAGAAGAGAGGGTGTGGTAGAGTTACAAGAGAAGGTGTGGTTAGGGTTAGAAGAGATGGTGTGGTTGGGGTTAGAAGAGAAGGTGTGGTTAGGGTTATAGAAGAGAGGGTGTGTTTAGGGTTAGAAGAGAGAGGGGAGAGGGCGTGGTTAGGGTTAGAAGAGAGAGGGGAGAGGGCGTGGTTAGGGTTAGAAGAGAGGGTGTATGTGTTTACACAGATGCTCTACAATTAATCTAGACTTATAAAACTGTAAGCAAAAAGGATTCTGACCTAAATGAAAGACAAATATAGCTGGTTCCAATTAGCTCACAGCTGACAAGTATAATATGTATGATGAATATTGTCAGTCTCTCTCTCCATCCCTCTCTCTCTCTCTTTTCCTCTCAACCACCCACTCACTTTTTCTTCATCCTCTCTCTCTATTCCCCTCTCTATATCTATTTTGCATGTATGTGTCTGTGTGTTTGTGTGTCCCAGTGGATGTGTGTTTGTGTGTCCCAATGGATGTGTGTGTGTGTGTCCCAGTGGATGTGTGTGTGTGTGTCCCAGTGGATGTGTGTTTGTGTGTCCCAGTGGATGTGTGTGTGTGTGTCCCAGTGGATGTGTGTGTGTGTGTGTGTGTGTGTGTGTGTGTGTGTGTGTGTGTGTGTGTGTGTGTGTGTGTGTGTGTGTGTGTGGGTGTGTGTGTGTGTGTGTCCCAGTGGATGTGTGTGTGTGTGTGTGTGTGTCAGTGAATGTGTGTGTGTGTGTCCCAGTGGATGTGTATGTGTCCCAGTGGATGTGTGTTTGTGTGTCCCAATGGATGTGTGTGTGTGTGTCCCAGTGGATGTGTGTGTGTGTGTCCCAGTGGATGTGTGTGTGTGTGTGTGTGTGTGTCCCAGTGAATGTGTGTGTGTGTCCTAGTGGATGTGTATGTGTGTGTGTCCCAGTGGATGTGTGTGTGTGTGTGTGTGTGTGTCCCAGTGAATGTGTGTGTGTGTCCTAGTGGATGTGTGTGTGTGTCCCAGTGGACATTCCTGGTTCTCAGATGTGCTGCTGTTGTCTCTCTGAGGCTGTGTGTTTCATCCTGTCAGGGTTCTATATTGGGAGCTGCTGCTCTCGGCTACACACATCTGATCAGTCTGACGCTCCAACACACACATATACACACACACCACGGTTCCTGTTAAAAATAGCTATCATTTTGAAGCACGCCTCTCATTCGCTGTTGAAGTGCATAGGTGTGTCACCCACCACTTTGCAATGTGAGCTGAGGCTAGTATGCATTTTGAAAACTGATACTTAATTGTTTGAAACTTGAACATTTTTACTTCATATTATGAGGCACATCTTACCTTGCTTCAAAGGAGCCTAGGCAAAATCCTACCACTGAAACATGGAGGCGATCGTTTTATAAAGACTTCCTTATATGTCATTGAAACCAGAATTTATCTCCTGTTCTATTGGTTTTCATATCAACTTAATTTTGATGTCCAGAACCCAAAGGTGCGATCCTAGTCATATTAGCAACCCATCCTCGTTGTTGTATCTTTAGATTCCTCCTCTTTCTAAGTTTCTAACAAAGATGTTTATCTCTGTCACATATGGAACTGCTTGCATGAGGTGCTCTGTTTAAAATGGTGTTTTCCCAGGTGCTCTGTTTAGAATGGTGTTTCCCCAGGTGCTCTGTTTAGAATGGTGTTTTTCCAGGTGCTCTGTTTAGAATGGTGTTTTTCCAGGTGCTCTGTTTAGAATGGTGTTTTTCCAGGTGCTCTGTTTAGAATGGTGTTTTCCCAGGTGCTCTGTTTAGAATGGTGTTTTTCCAGGTTCTCTGTTTAGAATGGTGTTTTTCCAGGTGCTCTGTTTAGAATGGTGTTTTTCCAGGTGCTCTGTTTAGAATGGTGTTTTTCCAGGTGCTCTGTTTAGAATGGTGTTTTCCCAGGTGCTCTGTTTAGAATGGTGTTTCCCCAGGTGCTCTGTTTAGAATGGTGTTTTTCCAGGTGCTCTGTTTAGAATGGTGTTTTTCCAGGTGCTCTGTTTAGAATGGTGTTTTTCCAGGTGCTCTGTTTAGAATGGTGTTTTCCCAGGTGCTCTGTTTAGAATGGTGTTTCCCCAGGTGCTCTGTTTAGAATGGTGTTTTTCCAGGTGCTCTGTTTAGAATGGTGTTTTCCCAGGTGCTCTGTTTAGAATGGTGTTTTTCCAGGTGCTCTGTTTAGAATGGTGTTTTTCCAGGTGCTCTGTTTAGAATGGTGTTTTCCCGTGAATTGCATTTTGGCAAATATTCTGTTAAGATGCATTATCATAATGTAAATGTGATGTCAGTCATTCTGAGCACCATGGGTGGATGCCCTAAAGGGTTACGCCCCCAATGTGTATGTTTCTGGTCAATTAAATCTTCCCGGTCATGTTGTCTGGAACCACACACTGATCAGTTATGTGTGTGAATAAGCAGTTTCCCAGAATTACTCTCAGCAGCATAAAAGACAGACAGACAGACAGACAGACAGACAGGAGAGAGACACCCACACACATACACACAAAGAGCAGACACATTCATATTCACAAAGATTTCGATAGACACACACTTACAGATTCTCAGATTAAAACCTGTAATTAAAATTGAAGCAGAGACGAAAAACACCTCCCCCTCCCCCTGGTGCAGATGGAAGAAAACACACCAACTTCAAGGATACACAAGTCCCCAGCCAAAGACATGTCCTGCAGGGCCAGCCAACATCAGCAGAGCCCTATTTAACCAGATGAGACACCCAGACACTCATGAACCTGACACACCTCACACACTACTACACACACTGCATACAAACCCATCACCATTGATGGTGGTATTGATTGTGAAGAACAACTGCTAGCTATCTATCTTGTAACTCAGTCTCTGTGCTCTCACACACATACACAACCATCCCCTCCCCCCACACTCTACACACGCCATCTCCCCTCCCCCCACACTCTACACACACCATCTCCCCTCCCCCCACACTCTACACACACCATCTCCCCTCCCCCCACACTCTACACACCATCTCCCCTCCCCCCACACTCTACACACAATCTCCCCCTCCCCACTCACCGGTCCTGGTATTGATGGTGAAGAAGTTCTGTGGGTTCCCACTAGCTATCCTGTAGCTCAGTCTTTCTGCTCCCCCAGTGGCGTCCGGGTCCTGGGCTTGGATCTGAATAACCGACAGGTCCTTGGGAGAGTTCTCCATGACGACGGGGTGGTAGACAGGGTCAGAGGTCAGGGGGGCGTTGTCGTTGACGTCCTCTACCTGGATGTACACCTCCATGATAGCGAATTGGGGCACCACCCCGTGGTCTGCAGCGTACACGGTCAGCCAATAGGAGTCCTTGGTCTCGCGGTCCAGAGTATCTGTGGTATAGATGACACCTACAAGGGTGGAGAGAGGGATAGATAAAAGTTAGGCATAGGTCGTTTAACTTCCATTCTAACATCTAGTCAAGGTTCACAGAGGCTTCTACAGGGGCGGACAGAGGGGGGGTGGAAGAACATTTGTTGTTTCCGTGTTTTTAATAAGTTAATAAATGCATAAAGACAAAACTATTTTGGTTCAGCTAAACTGACAAATGTTTAACTCACAATTGTCACGCCTAGGTCTTAGTATTTTCTGTTTTCTTTAATTATTTGTTCAGGCCAGGGTGTGACATGGGGTTATTGTATTGTCTTATTGTTTTTTTTTTTAGGCATTGAGATTGTGGTTGATTAGGGGTGTGTCTAGTATAGGCTTGGCTGCCCGAGGCGGTTCTCAATCAGAGTCAGGTGATTCTGGTTGCATTTCGGTCCGACTCTCTTTCTACAAACGAAGAACGCCATTACAGAATCACCCACCACACTCGGACCGAGCAGCGTGTTAACAGGCAGCAGCGAAGCGAGGACGTTATGGACAGCAGAGGCTTGGAGTATACGACGTGGGAAGAAATAGACAGGTGGGCGGCCGACCCAGAGAGAATGCAGGAGCCCACCTGGGATTCGCTGGAGCAGTGCGAAGAGGGCTATAGGAGAATGGAGTCGAAAAGAAAGACACGTCAGCGCAGAGCGAAACCCGAAAGTCACCCCCAAATATTTATTGGGGGAGGGCTCAGGGAGAGAGTAGCAGAGTCAGGAGTCAGACCTGAGCCTACTCTCCCTGTTAATTGTGAGGAGCAGCGATCAAAGGACTTCTGGACTTGGGAGGAGATATTAGACGGAAAAGGACCCTGGGCTCAGCCTGGAGAATATCGCCGTCCCAAGGAAGAACTAGTGGCGGCTAAAGCGGAGAGGCGCTGGTATGAGGAGGCAGCACGGCGACGCGGATGGAAGCCCGAAAAGCAGCCCAAAAAATTATTGGGGGGGGCTTAAAGGGAGTATGGCTATGCCAGGTAGGAGACCTGCGCAAACTCCCTGTGCTTACCGGTGGGCTAGAGAGACCGGGCAGACACCGTGTTATGCTATGGAGCGCACAGTGTTTCCAGTGCGGGTGCATAGCCCGGTGCGGTTCATACCAGCCCTTCATATTGGCCGGGCTAGAGTGGGCATCGAGCCAGGTAAGGTTGGCCAGGCTCGGTGCTCAAGAGCTCCAGTGCGCCTGCACGGTCCGGTCTATCCAGAGCCACCTCCACACACCAGTCCTCCGGTAGCAGCTCCCCGCACCAGGCTTCCTGTGCGTGTCCTCGCTCCAGTATCACCAGTGCCAGCACCACGCATCAGGCCTACAGTGCGCCTCGCCTCTCCTGTGCTGCCGTAGTCTCCCGCCTCTCCAGCGCTGTCGGAGCCTTTCTCCTCTCCTGCGCTACCGGAGTCTCCTGTCTGTTCAGCGCTATCAGAGCCTTCCTTCCCTCCTGCGCTGTCGGAGTCTCCCGCCTGTTCAGCGCTATCAGAGCCTTCCTCCTCTACAGCGCTGCCGGAGCCTCCTGCCTGTTCGGAGCAGCCTCAGCTGCCAGTCTGCAGGGAGCTGTCAGTCTGCAAGGTGCTGTCAGTCTGCATGAAGCAGACAGAGCTGTCAGTCTGCAAAGAGCTGCCAGTCTGCAAGGAGCTGTCAGTCTGCAAGGAGCTGCCTGTCTGCAGGGTGCTGTCAGCCTGCATGGAGCAGTCAGAGCTGTCAGTCTGCAAAGAGCTGCCAGCCTGCAAGGAGCTGTCAGTCTGCAAGGAGCTGTCAGTCTGCAAGGAGCTGCCAGTCTGCAGGGTGCTGTCAGCCTGCATGGAGCAGTCAGAGCTGTCAGTCTGCATAAAGCAGCCAGAGCTGTCAGTCTGTATGAAGCAGTCAGAGCTGTCAGCCTGCATGGAGCAGCCGGAGCTGTCAGTCTGCAAGGAGCTGTCAGTCTGCATAGAGCAGCTAGATCCGCCAGTCAGCCATGATCTTCTAGATCTGCCAGTCAACCAGATTCTTCCAGATCTACCAGTCAACCAGTCTCTTCCAGATCTGCCAGTCAACCAGAATCTTCCAGATCCGCCAGCCAGCCAGGATCTACCGGAGCCGGCTACCTACCTGAGCTTTTTTTTTTTTTTTTAGCAGACATTTAGCAGACACTCTTATCCAGAGCGACTTACAAATTGGTGAATTCACCTTATGACATCCAGTGGAACAGTCACTTTACAATAGTGCATCTAAATCTTAAAAGGGGGGGGGGGGTGAGAAGGATTACTTATCCTATCCTAGGTAGTCCTTAAAGAGGTGGGGTTTCAGGTGTCTCCGGAAGGTGGTGATTGACTCTGCTGTCCTGGCGTCGTGAGGGAGTTTGTTCCACCATTGGGGGGCCAGAGCAGCGAACAGTTTTGACTGGGCTGAGCGGGAACTGTACTTCCTCAGTGGTAGGGAGGCGAGCAGGCCAGAGGTGGATGAACGCAGTGCCCTTGTTTGGGTGTAGGGCCTGATCAGAGCCTGGAGGTACTGAGGTGCCGTTCCCCTCACAGCTCCGTAGGCAAGCACCATGGTCTTGTAGCGGATGCGAGCTTCAACTGGAAGCCAGTGGAGAGAGCGGAGGAGCGGGGTGACGTGAGAGAACTTGGGAAGGTTGAACACCAGACGGGCTGCGGCGTTCTGGATGAGTTGTAGGGGTTTAATGGCACAGGCAGGGAGCCCAGCCAACAGCGAGTTGCAGTAGTCCAGACGGGAGATGACAAGTGCCTGGATTAGGTCCTGCGCCGCTTCCTGTGTGAGGCAGGGTCGTACTCTGCGGATGTTGTAGAGCATGAACCTACAGGAACGGGCCACCGCCTTGATGTTAGTTGAGAACGACAGGGTGTTGTCCAGGATCATGCCAAGGTTCTTAGCGCTCTGGGATGAGGACACAGTGGAGTTGTCAACCGTGATGGCGAGATCATGGAACGGGCAGTCCTTCCCCGGGAGGAAGAGCAGCTCCGTCTTGCCGAGGTTCAGCTTGAGGTGGTGATCCGTCATCCACACTGATATGTCTGCCAGACATGCAGAGATGCGATTCGCCACCTGGTCATCAGAAGGGGGAAAGGAGAAGATCAATTGTGTGTCGTCTGCATAGCAATGATAGGAGAGACCATGTGAGGTTATGACAGAGCCAAGTGACTTGGTGTATAGCGAGAATAGGAGAGGGCCTAGAACAGAGCCCTGGGGGACACCAGTGGTGAGAGCGCGTGGTGAGGAGACAGATTCTCGCCACGCCACCTGGTAGGAGCGACCTGTCAGGTAGGACGCAATCCAAGTGTGAGCCGCGCCGGGGATGCCCAACTCGGAGAGGGTGGAGAGGAGGATCTGATGGTTCACAGTATCGAAGGCAGCCGATAGGTCTAGAAGGATGAGAGCAGAGGAGAGAGAGTTAGCTTTAGCGGTGCGGAGCGCCTCCGTGATACAGAGAAGAGCAGTCTCAGTTGAATGACTAGTCTTGAAACCTGACTGATTTGGATCAAGAAGGTCATTCTGAGAGAGATAGCGGGAGAGCTGGCCAAGGACGGCACGTTCAAGAGTTTTGGAGAGAAAAGAAAGAAGGGATACTGGTCTGTAGTTGTTGACATCGGAGGGATCGAGTGTAGGTTTTTTCAGAAGGGGTGCAACTCTCGCTCTCTTGAAGACGGAAGGGACGTAGCCAGCGGTCAGGGATGAGTTGATGAGCGAGGTGAGGTAAGGGAGAAGGTCTCCGGAAATGGTCTGGAGAAGAGAGGAGGGGATAGGGTCAAGCGGGCAGGTTGTTGGGCGGCCGGCCGTCACAAGACGCGAGATTTCATCTGGGAGAGAGGGGAGAAAGAGGTCAGAGCACAGGGTAGGGCAGTGTGAGCAGAACCAGCGGTGTCGTTTGACTTAGCAAACGAGGATCGGATGTCGTCGACCTTCTTTTCAAAATGGTTGACGAAGTCATCTGCAGAGAGGGAGGAGGGGGAGGGGGAGGAGGATTCAGGAGGGAGGAGAAGGTGGCGAAGAGCTTCCTAGGGTTAGAGGCAGAAGCTTGGAATTTAGAGTGGTAGAAAGTGGCTTTAGCAGCAGAGACAGAAGAGGAACATGTAGAGAGGAGGGAGCGAAAGGATGCCAGGTCCGCAGGGAGGCGAGTTTTCCTCCATTTCCGCTCGGCTGCCCGGAGCCCTGTCGGCTGCCCGGAGCTTCATCTCAGTACTGGGCTTCCTCTCAGTACGGGGCTTCCTCTCAGTACTGGGCTTTCTCTCAGTACTGGGCTTCCCCTCAGTTCCGGGCTGCCCCTCAGTCCCGGGCTGCCCCTCAGTTCCGGACTGCCCCTCAGTCTCGAGCTACCCCTCAGTCCCGAGCTGCTCCTCAGTTCAGTGGGGTTCTGGGTGAGGACTATTAGGCCATGGTCGGCGGCGAGGGTGGATTATCCCAGGACGCGAAGGGGAGGAACTAGGACATTAATGGAGTGGGGTCCACGTCCCGAGCCGGAACCGCCACCATGGACAGACGCCCACCCGGACCCTCCCTATGGTTTTGAGGTGCGTCCGGGAGTCCGCACCTTAGGGGGGTTCTGCCACGCCTTGGTCTTAGTATTTTGTGTTTTCTTTAATTATTTGTTCAGGCCAGGGTGTGACATGGGGTTATTGTATTGTCTTATTGGGTTTTTTTTAGGCATGGGGATTGTGGTTGATTAGGGGTGTGTCTAGTATAGGCTTGGCTGCCTGAGGCGGTTCTCAATCAGAGTCAGGTGATTCTTGTTGTCTCTGATGGGGAACCGTACAGCTCCAACAGCTCTGTGTGTATCAAGACCAGACTTAACATGTTTAACATATGATCCATTTTCTACAGCCCAGGGATAGAGTGGTTCATTTAACCAAACCTGACGTCATTTCTGCACTTGCCCTTAACCACTCTGTTTAGTGTGTGTGTGTAAATAGCGTTCCGTGGCTGTGTGTTCATTATCTGATAGACTTGACTTGGCCGCTCTCTAAGTGGCCGATTTCTCCCTTCAGTAAACAAACATCCATATTCAAACCCTGGCTGTGACATAAGTGATGCTGACTGGCCCACAGTACATTAGAGCTATGCACCCATATAGAATGAATGCCACTCCAACCAAGCCCCCACTGCTCAACACATCTTCAGCATCGAGCTCCCTGCTCCTCCATTAGATCGCATGCATTACAACAGAGAGACTCATGAGATATTTACGATAAGAGTGGTTACAGTAGTTAAGCTTTCAGGCATCCTTGAGTTTGTAAGACACACCCTAACATGATGGGACCGATTAGTGTGTACTGTGTCCAACATGGAGAGTCATGAGGACGTTGTGTGATAAGATGTGGGAAGTGGACAACTGCTTCTACCAGCAGAAATACTCTAATGGAACACGCGCACGCACACACTTGAGAGAGTTGAGAGATTGCCAAGAGTGTGCAAAGCTGTCATCAAGCTGGCTACTTTGGAGAATGTCAAATATAAAATATTTAGATTTGTTTGATTTGTTGAATACTTTTTTGGTTACTTCATCATTCCATATGTGTTATTTATAGTTATGATGTCTTCACTATTATTCTACAATTTAAAACCTTGAATGAGAAAATAGTAAAAATAAAGAAAACTCTCAAGTGAGTACGTGTGTCGAAATGTTTAACTGGTACTGAACATAAATTATAATTAGTTATTATTCCCTCTCCAAAGTTGTGGGGGTTTATTACAATGTATCTCAGTGTCCTTTAAGAGCTCTGTTGCACAGCTGCACCTAAACCATGCTTGAATCTATGGCTATAACTGCATTTGTAAAAACGATGCCACACAAGCAATTGAGGGGGTACAGAAAGAAACATGGTAGCAATGTAAAACTGGGATCCCCCTCTCTTAAAAAAAAGTTCAAAACTACTTTAAAAAGTCTGTATTGACTACTTGTCTCTCACCCTACAGCTCTCGAAACTTGAATGTGCTTCGAGAGGAAAATGTTCACACAACAACAAGCTGAATAGGTCAGCTGATAAAATTTGAATAACTACATTATAACTAGTTACATTTAATAACCTACGTTATAAGGTAAAAACACAGGAAAGTTACATCCTGAGTGATGAAGTATAGGATTTGAATTACACACCACTGTTTGAGTTGAGCGCCGCGGTGGTGAGCATTATAAACTATTTCATTCCCTTCATCTGAACATGGAAAGGCCAGCAACAATCATGCATGTCAGTTCAGTGCACACAGTGTAACAGAGAAAATCTCATATTTGAGAATACATATATTTGAGAAGATATTTGGTGGAACAGACATATCCACCAGAGATGTACACTGATCTAAAAAAAAATGACCTCTCCGGTATCCACATGAAGGAAACCTGTCGCATTGACAGAGAACTTTAACCTCTGAATACTGACACACACACACTTACACGTGAGTAAAACATTTAAATGTGTTAACCTTCTCCAAGGCTGCAGGCCCAGACGGCATCCCCGGCCGCGTCCTCAGAGCATGCGCAGACCAGCTGGCTGGTGTGTTTACAGACACATTCAATCAATCCTTATTCCAGTATGGCCACCATTGTTCCTGTTCCCAAGAAAGCTAAGGTAACTGAGCAAAATGACTACCGCACCATAGCACTCACTTCCACCATCATGAAGTGCTTTGAGAGACTAGTCAAGGACCATATCAACTCCACCCTACATGACACCCTAGACCCACTCCAATTTGCTTACCGCCCCAATAGGTCGACAGACGACGCAATCGCAATCACACTGCACACTGCCCTAACCCATCTGGACAAGAGGAATACCTATGTAAGAATGCTGTTCATCGATTACAGCTCAGCGTTTAACACCATAGTACCCTCCAAACTTGCGTTCTCAGCCCTCTCCTGTACTCCCTGTTCACCCACGACTGTGTGGCCGTGCACGCCTCCAACTCAATCATCAAGTTTGCAGACGACACTACAGTGGTAGGCTTGATTACCAACAATGACGAGACTACAGGGAGGAGGTGAGGGCCCTCGGAGTGTGGTATCAGGAAAATAACCTTACACTCAATGTCAACAAAACAAAGGAGATGATCGTGGACTTCAGGAAGCAGCAGAGGGAGCAGCCCCCTATCTACATTGACGGGACAGTAGTGGAGAGGGTGGAAAGTTCCTCTGTGTACACATCACGGACAAACTGAAATGGTCACAGACAGCGTGGTGAAGAAGGCGCAGCAGCGCCTCTTCAACCTCAGGAGGATGAAGAAATTTGGCTTGTCACCAAAAATAAAGATGCACAATCGAGAGCATCCTGGCGGGCTGTATCACCGCCTGGTACAGCAACTGCTCCGCCCAAAACCGTAAGGCTCTCCAGAGGGTAGTGAGGTCTGCACAACGCATCACCGGGGGCAAACTACCTGCCCTCTAGGACACCTACACCACCGATGTCACAGGAATGCCAAAAAGATCATCAAGGACAACAACCACCCGAGCCACTGGCTGTTTACCCCGCTATTATCCAGAAGGCGAGGTCAGTACAGGTGCATCAAAGCGGGAACCGAGAGACTGAAAAACAGCTTCTCTCTCAAGGCCATCAGACTGTTAGACAGCCATCAATAACATTGAGTGGCTGCTGCCAACATACTGACTCAACTCTAGTCACTTTAATAATGGAAAAATTGATGTAATACATGTATCACTAGCCCCTCTAAACAATGTCACTTTATATAATGTTTACATACCCTACATTACTCATCTCATACGTATATACTGTACTCTATACCATCTACTGCATTTTGCCTATGCCGCTCGGCCATCACTAATTCATATATTTTTATGTACATATTCTTATTAATTCCTTTACACTTGTGTGTATAAGGTAGCCGTTGTGAAATTGTTAGGTTAGATTACTAGATATTACTGCATTGTCGGGACTAGAAGCACAAGCATTTCGCTACACTCGCATTAACATCTGCTAACCATGTGTATGTGACAAATAAAATTTGATTTGATTTGATACACACACAGAAACATATTGGGTTGGCCAATCGGAGATGATACCATCGTAAATCACTGTGTTTTATGGGTACATAATCACGACAGGACAAAGTTTGACATCACCCAACCCTAACATATACACGCTGACACACACACTGACACACACACACACACACCCTCTGCAACTGTATCCTGGAATTACTGAAGGAACGACCTCAGGTGGTGAGGGTAGGCAACATCTCCTCCGTAAAGCTGAAGCTTAACACAGGGGCCCCACAGGGGTGTGTGCTTAGTCCCCTCCTGTACTCCCTGTTCACCCATGACTGTGGGACACGCACGATTCCAACAGCATTATGAAGTCCGCTGACGACACAATGTTATAGGTAGGAGCACCAGCAACGATGAGTCAGCCGACAGGGAGAAGATCAGTGACCTGGCTGTGTGGTGCCGGAGCAACAACCTCTCCCTCAACGTCAACAAGACCAAGGAGCTGATCGTGGACTACATGAAATGGGGGGTTAGCACTCCCCATCCACATCGACGGGGCGGCAGTGGAGCAGGTAGACAGCTCCAAGTTCCTCTGTGTCCAAATAACTAAGGACTTAAAATGGTCCAAACACACAGGCACAGTCGTAAAGAAGACTCAACAGTGCCTCTATCCCCTCATGATCAAAAAGTTCTACAGCTCTACCATTGAGAGCATATTGACTGGCTGCATCACTGCTTGGTATGATAATAGCACCGCCCTCGATCGCATGGCGTTACAGAGGCTTGCGTGGACAGCCCAGAACATCACTGGGGACGAGCTCCCTGCCATCAAGGACATCTATATCAGGAGGTGTGGAAGGCCGGCCCTGAAAATCATCAAAGACACCAACCACCCAAGCCATTGTCTATTTTCTCTGCTGCCGCACAGCAAGCGGTGCTGGTACATCAAGTCTGACATCAACAGGCTCTTGAACAGCTTCTACCTTCAAGCAATACAACTGACAAATACCTAACAAAATAGCTACATGGACTATCTGAGTTAACCTTGCATTGGTATTGACCTTTTATTACATCTATGCACACTCACTGGCCCTACACACACACACTGTCCCTCCAACACTCACTGGCCCTACACACACACTGTCCCTCCAACAATCACTGGCCCTACACACACACACTGTCCCTCCAACACTCACTGGCCCTACACAACACACACACACTGTCCCTCCAACACTCACTGGCCCTACACAACACAGACACTGTCGCTCCAACACTCACTGGCCCTACACACACACACACTGTCCCTCCAACACTCACTGGCCCTACACACACACACTGTCCCTACAACACTCACTGGCCCTACACACACACACTGTCCCTCCAACACTCACTGGCCCTACACACACACACTGTCCCTCCAACACTCACTGGCCCTACACACACACACTGTCCCTCCAACACTCACTGGCCCTACACACACACACTGTCCCTCCAACACTCACTGGCCCTACACACACACACTGTCCCTCCAACACTCACTGGCCCTACACACACACACTGTCCCTCCAACACTCACTGGCCCTACACACACACACTGTCCCTCCAACACTCACTGGCCCTACACACACACACTGTCCCTCCAACACTCACTGGCCCTACACACACACACTGTCCCTCCAACACTCACTGGCCCTACACACACACACTGTCCCTCCAACACTCACTGGCCCTACACACACACTGTTCCTCCAACACTCACTGGCCCTACACACACACTGTCCCTCCAACACTCACTGGCCCTACACAACACACACACTGTCCCTCCAACACTCACTGGCCCTACACAACACACACACTGTCGCTCCAACACTCACTGGCCCTACACACACACACACTGTCCCTCCAACACTCACTGGCCCTACACACACACACTGTCCCTACAACACTCACTGGCCCTACACACACACACTGTCCCTCCAACACTCACTGGCCCTACACACACACACTGTCCCTCCAACACTCACTGGCCCTACACACACACACTGTCCCTCCAACACTCACTGGCCCTACACACACACACTGTCCCTCCAACACTCACTGGCCCTACACACACACACTGTCCCTCCAACACTCACTGGCCCTACACACACACACTGTCCCTCCAACACTCACAGGACCTACACACACACACTGTCCCTACAACACTCACTGGCCCTACACACACACACTGTCCCTACAACAATCACTGGCCCTACACACACACACTGTCCCTCCAACACTCACAGGACCTACACACACACACTGTCCCTCCAACACTCACTGGCCCTACACACACACACTGTCCCTCCAACACTCACTGGCCCTACACACACACACACTGTCCCTACAACACTCACTGGCCCTACACACACACACTGTCCCTCCAACACTCACTGGCCCTACACACACACACTGTCCCTACAACACTCACTGGCCCTACACACACACACTGTCCCTACAACACTCACTGGCCCTACACACACACACTGTCCCTACAACACTCACTGGCCCTACACACACACACTGTCCCTCCAACACTCACTGGCCCTACACACACACACTGTCCCTACAACACTCACTGGCCATACACACACACACTGTCCCTCCAACAATCACTGGCCCTACACACACACACTGTCCCTACAACACTCACTGGCCCTACACACACACACTGTCCCTACAACACTCACTGGCCCTACACACACACACTGTCCCTACAACACTCACTGGCCCTACACACACACACTGTCCCTACAACACTCACTGGCCCTACACACACACACTGTCCCTACAACACTCACTGGCCCTACACACACACACTGTCCCTACAACACTCACTGGCCCTACACACACACACTGTCCCTCCAACACTCACTGGCCCTACACACACACACTGTCCCTACAACACTCACTGGCCCTACACACACACACTGTCCCTACAACACTCACTGGCCCTACACACACACACTGTCCCTCCAACACTCACAGGACCTACACACACACACTGTCCCTACAACACTCACTGGCCCTACACACACACACTGTCCCTCCAACACTCACTGGCCCTACACACACACACTGTCCCTACAACACTCACTGGCCCTACACACACACACTGTCCCTCCAACACTCACAGGACCTACACACACACACTGTCCCTCCAACACTCACTGGCCCTACACACACACACTGTCCCTCCAACACTCACTGGCCCTACACACACACACTGTCCCTCCAACACTCACTGGCCCTACACACACACACTGTACCTCCAACACTCACTGGCCCTACACACACACACTGTCCCTCCAACACTCACTGGCCCTACACACACACACTGTCCCTACAACACTCACTGGCCCTACACACACACACTGTCCCTACAACACTCACTGGCCCTACACACACACTGTCCCTCCAACACTCACAGGACCTACACACACACACTGTCCCTACAAC
Organism: Oncorhynchus keta; assembly: GCF_023373465.1. Classification (NCBI taxonomy): domain Eukaryota; kingdom Metazoa; phylum Chordata; class Actinopteri; order Salmoniformes; family Salmonidae; genus Oncorhynchus; species Oncorhynchus keta. The sequence continues at coordinate 34,235,016 of NC_068438.1, read as the reverse complement.
ACTCACTGGCCCTACACACACACTGTCCCTACAACACTCACTGGCCCTACACACACACACTGTCCCTCCAACACTCACAGGACCTACACACACACACTGTCCCTCCAACACTCACTGGCCCTACACACACACACTGTCCCTACAACACTCACTGGCCCTACACACACACACTGTCCCTACAACACTCACTGGCCCTACACACACACACTGTCCCTACAACACTCACTGGCCCTACACACACACACTGTCCCTCCAACACTCACTGGCCCTACACACACACACACTGTCCCTCCAACACTCACAGGACCTACACACACACACTGTCCCTCCAACACTCACTGGCCCTACACACACACACTGTCCCTACAACACTCACTGGCCCTACACACACACACTGTCCCTCCAACACTCACAGGACCTACACACACACACTGTCCCTACAACACTCACTGGCCCTACACACACACACTGTCCCTCCAACACTCACTGGCCCTACACACACACACTGTCCCTACAACACTCACTGGCCCTACACACACACACTGTCCCTCCAACACTCACTGGCCCTACACACACACACTGTCCCTACAACACTCACTGGCCCTACACACACACACTGTCCCTACAACACTCACTGGACCTACACACACACACTGTCCCTCCAACACTCACAGGACCTACACGCACACACTGTCCCTCCAACACTCACAGGACCTACACGCACACACTGTCCCTACAACACTCACTGGCCCTACACACACACACTGTCCCTCCAACACTCACTGGCCCTACACACACACACTGTCCCTACAACACTCACTGGCCCTACACACACACACTGTCCCTACAACACTCACTGGCCCTACACACACACACTGTCCCTACAACACTCACTGGCCCTACACACACACACTGTCCCTACAACACTCACTGGCCCTACACACACACACTGTCCCTCCAACACTCACTGGCCCTACACACACACACTGTCCCTACAACACTCACTGGCCCTACACACACACACTGTCCCTACAACACTCACTGGCCCTACACACACACACTGTCCCTACAACACTCACTGGCCCTACACACACACACTGTCCCTACAACACTCACTGGCCCTACACACACACACTGTCCCTCCAACACTCACTGGCCCTACACACACACACTGTCCCTCCAACACTCACAGGACCTACACACACACACACTGTCCCTCCAACACTCACTGGCCCTACACACACACACTGTCCCTCCAACACTCACTGGCCCTACACACACACACTGTCCCTACAACACTCACTGGCCCTACACACACACACTGTCCCTCCAACACTCACTGGCCCTACACACACACACTGTCGCTCCAACACTCACTGGCCCTACACACACACACTGTCCCTCCAACACTCACTGGCCCTACACACACACACTGTCCCTACAACACTCACTGGCCCTACACACACACACTGTCCCTACAACACTCACTGGCCCTACACACACACACTGTCCCTACAACACTCACTGGCCCTACACACACACACTGTCCCTACAACACTCACTGGCCCTACACACACACACTGTCCCTCCAACACTCACTGGCCCTACACACACACACTGTCCCTCCAACACTCACAGGACCTACACACACACACACTGTCCCTCCAACACTCACTGGCCCTACACACACACACTGTCCCTCCAACACTCACTGGCCCTACACACACACACTGTCCCTACAACACTCACTGGCCCTACACACACACACTGTCCCTCCAACACTCACTGGCCCTACACACACACACTGTCCCTACAACACTCACTGGCCCTACACACACACACTGTCCCTCCAACACTCACAGGACCTACACACACACACTGTCCCTCCAGCACTCACTGGCCCTACACACACACACTGTCCCTACAACACTCACTGGCCCTACACACACACACTGTCCCTACAACACTCACTGGCCCTACACACACACACTGTCCCTACAACACTCACTGGCCCTACACACACACACTGTCCCTACAACACTCACTGGCCCTACACACACACACTGTCCCTCCAACACTCACTGGCCCTACACACACACACTGTCCCTACAACACTCACTGGCCCTACACACACACACTGTCCCTCCAACACTCACAGGACCTACACGCACACACTGTCCCTACAACACTCACTGGCCCTACACACACAAACTGTCCCTACAACACTCACTGGCCCTACACACACACACTGTCCCTCCAACACTCACTGGCCATACACACACACACTGTCCCTACAACACTCACTGCCCCTACACACACACACTGTCCCTCCAACACTCACAGGCCCTACACACACTCACAGGCCCTACACACACACACTGTCCCTCCAACACTCACAGGCCCTACACACACACACTGTCTACACACTACACACCTCTACACACCTGCACACACACTCACATACACTCACATATATCCTGTTGCCTAGTCACCTTACCCCTATTCGTGGCCAAAATATTTGAGAATGACACAAATATTAATTTTCACAAAGTCTGCTGCCTCAGTTTGTATGATGGCAATTTGCATATACTCCAGAATGTTATGAAGAGTGATCAGGTGAATTGAAATTATTTGCAAAGTCCCTCTTTGCCATGCAAATGAACTGAATGTCCCAAAAACATTTACACTGCATTTCAGACCTGCCACAAAATGACCAGCTGACATCATGTCAGTGATTCTCTCACTTTTGGAGGATGGCCTGGTGTCGAGAAGGGCAGCAAATATGCCACTTCTCTCCAGGAAAAACATCAGGGACAGACTGATATTCTGCAAAAGGTACAGGGATTGGACTGCTGAGGACTGGGGTAAAGTCATTTTCTCTAATGAATCTCCTTTCTGATTGTTAGGGGCATCCGGGAAAAAGCTTGTCTGGAGAAGACAAGGTGAGCCCTACCATCAGTCCTGTGTCATGCCAACAGTAAAGCATTCTGAGACCATTCATGTGTGGGGTTGCTTCTCAGACAAGGGAGAGGGATCACTCACAATTTTGCGTAAGAACACAGCCATGAATAAAGAATGGTACCAACACATCATCAGAGAGCAACTTCTCCCAACCATCCAGGAACAGTTTGGTGATGAACAATGCCTTTTCCTGCATGATGGAGCACCTTGTCATAAGGCAAACGTGATAACTAAGTGGCTCGGGGAACAAAACATCGATATTTTGGGTCCATGGCCAGGAAACTCCCCAGATCTTAATCCCATTGAGAACTAATGGTCAATCCTCAAGAGGCAGGTGGACAAACAAAAACTCACAAATTCTGACAAACTCCAAGCATTGATTATGCAAGAATGGGCTGCCATCAGTCAGGATGTGGCCCAGAAGTTAATTGACAGCATGCCAGGGCGGATTGCAGAGGTCTTGAAAAAGAAGGGTCAACACTGCAAATATTGACTCTTTGCATCAACTTCATGTAATTGTCAATAAAAGCCTTTGACACTTATGAAATGCTTGTAATTATACTTCAGTATTCCATAGTAACATCTGACAAAAATATTTAAAGACACTGAAGCAGCAAACTTTGTGGAAATTAATATTTGTGTCATTCTCAAAACTTTTGGCCACGACTGTACAGTATCTACCTCCATCTCTCCAGTACCCTTGCACATGTAAATCTGGCATTGAAACAGACTTTTATCATATTTCCTGTATATAGTATGCTGTCGTGTCTTTAGCATCATTAAACTGAAGATAAATCTTTATCAAATGACTCTCTGTAATTATTGTTATGCGATTAAACTGATTAGTCATGTAACTGTAATTAACTAGGAAGTCGGGGCACCAAGGAAAATATTCAGATTACAAAGTTATAATTTTCCTAATATAACTTTTCAGAAATGTTCATATCTGATCAATAGTCTTCTGATTAATTATTTATTTATTTTACCTCACGTTAGTCTCATTCCGAAATTGTTGGATTTCTGCACGAACCGTCTTCACTATGAGTCATCCATACATCAATTGTCTTAAAATAATGTATTTACTAAGTTATTCACAGAAATGCATAAACAAACAGTAGATAGTTACAAGGAAATGATAACGGAGTTTCCCTAGTGGGATAAACCGGCATCGCGGCTTGGTGTACAAAAGGGAAGTGGGGGTCAACTGAGATAATACAACACACAGTTGATCATTATAACAATTGAAATGCTAATCCTTTGCACATGAATGCTCACTCATTCGGGAATAACTGCAATCAGTATATATTTTTTACGCTCAGTGTGTCGTCGGGGTCTCTGTTGAAAAGTTTGTTTCTGTTGGAGAGTTTGTCTGTCCTCTGTCGTGGTTAGAATGGATAGTTCAGAGTGACATTCTATCCATGTTGTTATGGATAGATGTTTCAGCGGTTGTCGGTTTTCGCGTTCAATGATACCGAATTCCTAGCTGCAGACTAGTAATTAATATCAAAGACTTGTTCTTATTCTGTCGGTATCGATAGTCTAAGAGTTTAACCACGTGGGATGGTTAAAAGATTCAGCAGTCTGGTCTCTAACCTTGGCCCTCTCGTTATCAAAGGTAAGCTGGTCTGCAACCTTTGTCCTCTCGTAAAGGAGAGAAACATGGTCTGTTGAGAAATTCTCAAAGTCACATTACACAATTTTACAAACAGTATCATCCTCACTCATTCATCTTATACAACAATTAGATGTAAACCTAATTTCTGAGCCTATTATATAAACAGCATTATGGTAATGTGGCCGTATTGTCTCCCATGAGTTCCACAAAATTGTACCAAACGGACCAGTTTGTTTGTAGCTGGATTCTTCACCGATCTTTTATACCTTATCCAGAACATAAATGTTGTTCGAACCTCAAGTTCTGTGAGGTGGAAGAAATTCCTTTGTTCTCTTCTATGAAAATTCACTCTCTCTCTCTCTATACTGTGGCCATGAGGAGATCATCTCCTCCAGGAATTTACGACCTCTCTCTGACCACAGCGGCCTGGGTGTAGGAGACAGGGAGAGGGGGATGGGGCTTGCTGTACCCAAAGAGGGCAACGTCATGACAATGCCTACTTACTTACTTTATTGTGTATTTTATATTTTATATTCTTATTTCTGGTGTGTGGTTTTCTAGTCATACATTGTTATTGAGTATTGCATTGTTCTGTTTTGAGTTTGCAGGAAAGGCATTTCACTATACTGGTGAATGTGACATTAACACGTGAACCACGAGGTCTCTTTACTGTTCACTGTAATGAAGATAAATACAACTCTACTCTACCGATGAAGCCACACACACACACACACACACACACACACACACACACACACACACACACACACACACACACACACACACACACACACACACACACACACACACACACACGCACACGCACACGCACACACGCACACGCACACACGCATCATTTTAAGAGTATATTGACAATTTTCATGAAGCAGAGAGAAAATGAGGGAGCACTTACATATTCACACCACCATTATCTTTTCCTGCAATGATTAACCAGATACAGCAGGCCCCACTTACAACCCTCACACACACACACAGCCATTATGTATGTCCCATGGGACCACTGAATGCTCAAGGTTAGTTGTAATTCCATCTTTGTTAAGTTGGTCCCCCTGCTCTCTCTCTCTCTCTCTCTCTCCATCCTGCTCTCTTTCCATAGTTACCTCTCTTTCTCACTCTCTCTCAATTCAATTCAATTCAAAGAGCTTTATTGGCATGGGAAAAAATATATTTACATGGCCAAAGCAAGTGAAATAAACATTTAAAAAAAACATTACACACAAAAGTTCCAAAAGAATAAAGACATGAAGGATTGAGATAAGGAAGAAAGGAGAGAAGAAAAAAGAGAGAAGAAAGAAGAGAGAAAGAAGGAGAGAGAGAAGGAAGAAGAGAGAGGGAAAGAAAAGAGAGAAGAATGAAAAAAAGGAGAGAGAGAAGAAAGAAAAGAGAGGGAAAGAAAAGAGAGAAGAATGAAAAAAAGGAGAGAGAGAAGGAAGAAAAGAGAGGGAAAGAAAAGAGAGAAGAATGAAAAAAAAGGGGAGAGAGAGGGGGGAAAGAAAAGGAGAGATAGGAAAGTAAAGAGAGATGAAAGAAAAGAGAGAGAGGAAAGAAAGAAAAGGAAGGAAAGGAAAGAGAGAGAGAGATGAAAGAAAAGATAGAGGAAAGAAAGAAAAGAGAGAGAAGAAAGAAGAGAGATAGATATAGAGAGAATAAAGAAGAGAAGAAAGAAGAGAGAGAAGAAAGAAGAGAGAGAGAAAAGACAGAAGAGAGAGAGAGAAGAGAGAAGGGAGAAGAGGGAGAGATAGAGAGAGAATAAAGAAGAGAGAGAGAGAAGAAAGAAGAGAGAGAGAAAAAAGAAGAGAGCGATAGAGAGAGAAGAAAGAAGAGAGAGTGATAGAGAGAGAAGAAAGAAGAGAGAGTGATAGAGAGAGAAGAAAGAAGAGAGAGAGAGAATAAAGAAAAGACAGAGAAGGAAGAAAATATAGAGAAGAAAGAAGAGAGAGAAGAAAGAAAAAAGAGGGGAAGAGAAGAGATGTGAAGAAAAGGGAGAGAGAGAGGGGAAAAAGAGAGAGATACAGAGAGAGGGGAAAGAGAAAGAGAGGGAGAGAGAGAGAGAGAGAGAGAGAGAGAGAGAGAGAGAGAGAGAGAGAGAGAGAGCGAGAGAAGAAAGAAAAAAAAGAGGGAGAAGAAAGAAAAGAGGAAGAAGAAAAGAGAGAGAGAGAGGGGAAAAAGAGAGAGATA
>NC_068438.1:34160741-34225741 GCF_023373465.1 Oncorhynchus keta | reverse complement strand
CCTGTCACTCCACCCTGCTGCCTATCACTCCAACCTACTCCCCGCCAATCCACCCTACTCACCCTGTCACTCCACCCTGCTGCCTATCACTCCAACCTACTCCCCGCCAATCCACCCTACTCCCCCGCCACTCCACCCTGCTGCCTATCACTCCAACCTACTCCCCGCCAATCCACCCTACTCCCCCTGTCACTCCACCCTGCTGCCTATCACTCCAACCTACTCCCTGCCAATCCACCCTACTCCCCCTGTCACTCCACCCTGCTGCCTATCACTCCACCCTACTCCCCGCCAATCCACCCTACTCCCCCTGTCACTCCACCCTGCTGCCTATCACTCCAACCTACTCCCTGCCAATCCACCCTACTCCCCCTGTCACTCCACCCTGCTGCCTATCACTCCAACCTACTCCCTGCCAATCCACCCTACTCCCCCTGTCACTCCACCCTGCTGCCTATCACTCCAACCTACTCCCTGCCAATCCACCCTACTCCCCCTGTCACTCCACCCTGCTGCCTATCACTCCACCCTACTCCCCGCCAATCCACCCTACTCTCCCCGTCACCGGGGCAGCAGGGTAGCCTAGTGGTTAGAGCGTCCGGACTAGTAACCGGAAGGTTGCAAGTTCAAATCCCCGAGCTGACAAGGTACATATCTTTCGTTCTGCCCCTGAACAGGCAGTTAACCCACTGTTCCTAGGCCATCATTGAAAATAAGAATTTGTTCTTAACTGACTTGCCTAATTAAATAAAGGTAAAATAAAAAACTCCACCCCGCTGCCTATCACTCCCCATCACTCCACCCTGCTGCCTATCACTCCCCATCACTCCACCCTGCTGCCTATCACTCCCCATCACTCCACCCTGCTGCCTATCACTCCCCATCACTCCACCCTGCTGCCTATCACTCCCCATCACTCCACCCTGCTGCCTATCACTCCCCATCACTCCACCCTGCTGCCTATCACTCCCCATCACTCCACCCTGCTGCCTATCACTCCCTATCACTCCACCCTGCTGCCTATCACTCCCCATCACTCCACCCCGCTGCCTATCACTAGCAGCGGGGTGACAAGCTAGCAGACAAGACCACAGGCAATGTTTGCACAATTACAGTCCTTCCTTCTTCAGTTCTGTAGAGCCGCAGTGTCTATAATAGGGCACCTGCCAGAGGGCCTCAGGGCTTTGGACCTGCCAGAGCGCCTCAGGGCTTTGGACCTACCGGCGGGCCTCAGGGCATTGGACCTGCCAGAGGGCCTCAGGGCTTTGGACCTGCCAGAGGGCCTTAGAGCTTTGGACCTGCCAGAGGGCCTCAGGGCTTTGGACCTGCCAGAGGGCCTCAGGGCATTGGACCTGCCAGAGGGCCTCAGGGCTTTGGACCTGCCAGAGGGCCTCAGGGCATTGGACCTGCCAGAGGGCCTCAGGGCTTTGGACCTGCCAGAGGGCCTCAGGGCTTTGGACCTGCCAGAGGGCCTCAGGGCATTGGACCTGCCAGAGGGCCTCAGGGAATTGGACCTGCCAGAGGGCCTCAGGGCATTGGACCTGCCAGAGGGCCTCAGGGCATTGGACCTGCCAGAGGGCCTCAGGGCATTGGACCTGCCAGAGGGCCTCAGGGCATTGGACCTGCCAGAGGGCCTCAGGGCTTTGGACCTGCCAGAGGGCCTCAGGGCATTGGACCTGCCAGAGGGCCTCAGGGCATTGGACCTGCCAGAGGGCCTCAGGGCATTGGACCTGCCAGAGGGCCTCAGGGCATTGTGGAAGGTCATGATTTGTCTCCTTAAGATAATTCACACATCAAAAGGACGGATGGTCTCTAATAGAGGCACCGGAATAAGGTAAAAAAAAACAACAGCATTGATGGATAGATAGAAAGAGTGTACGCTGTGTGTGGGACCGCCACATGTCTGTGAGTATGTGCGTGTGTGTGTGTGCGTCTTCGTGTGGGCATGTGTGTTTCTGTTTAGTCGTGTGTCCATACATTAATTCGCTTGTGAAAAAGAGGGAGACAAATAACGCAGAGAGATGGTACTCAGCTATGCCACTCTGTGTCTGCAGTCTGTTTGCAGAGCTGCACCTGGCAAATGAAAGGCAATGAGGAGCGTTAAGTGAAAAATGTCAGCATTCAGGTGCCACCAAGCTGTTTTCCTTCCTGTTAGGTAGGCAGTGGAAAGACTGACAAATGAAACCCTTTTCTCTATGCCACAGTCAGCTTTTAATCTCCTCCACCTCATTCATCATTCAGAGAGAGGAGGAGAAGAGGGAGAAAGCGAGAGGGAGAAGCAAACCATATGCATACAGAGAGACAGACGTGGCGGTGAGCAGCATTAAAGTTCAATGATTCAGCAATGTTCCAACATGGCTACATTTTAAAAGCAGCTGTGGGTTCTATGGTAACAGTGGTCCAGGTGTTACATGCACATATCACTAAATGAGATGTTTTTCTATGTTATTCACCACCACCACAGGACTGAAAGCTATTGAGTACAGGATAAGGGATAACATTGAGAAGGAGTGCTGGTGAGTGTTTTTGAGGTCATGATATGTTAGCTAGGGTCGTAGTATTCAGTTCTGAGGATGCTATTAGCAACAGCGAGCCCGAGAGTAACACTTTATCAGTTTATTATTAAGCCGTGCTCTTAAAGGGGTTATTACAGAGTCGGGCCCAGCTGCAGTCCTTTAGCTATGAGCATGCAGAGTGGATTAGCATTAGCTGCACCTGAGACCTGATACCCTGCAGGTACACACCCAGCAGGAGTTCCCCTTTAAACCCTCTGCTCATTAGCCAGGCTAGCATGGTACCTAGCGATAAGCTTGCAGGTCATACAGCCCGGGATCGAACCAGGGTCTGTAGTGACGCCTCTAGGACTGAGATGAAGTGCCTTAGACCACTGCGACACTCTGGAGTAAAACATACTGTACACTAAACTCAGCAAAAAAAGAAACATCCTCTCACTGTCAACTGCATTTACTGTCAACTGTGTTTATGTAATATTTGTATGAACATAACAAGATTCAACAACTGAGACATAAACCGAACAAGTTCCACAGACATGTGGCTAACAAAAATGAAATAATGTGTACCTGAACAAAAGTAACAGTCAGTATGTGGTGTGGCCACCAGCTGCATTAAGTACCGCAGTGCATCTCCTCTTCATGGACTGCACCAGATTTGCCAGTTCTTGCTGTGAGATGTTACCCCACTCTTTCACCAAGGCACCTGCAAGGTGTGATGTTCGGATGTACCGATCCTGTGAAAGGTGTTGTTACACATGATCTGCCACTGCGAGGACGATCAGCTGTCCATCCTGTCTCCCTGTAGCTCTGTCTTAGGCGTCTCACAGTACGGACATTGCAATTTATTGCCCGGCCAGATGTGCAGTCTTCATGCCTCCTTGCAGCATGCATAAGGCACGTTCACGCAGATGAGCAGGGACCCTGGGCATCTTTCTTTTGGTGTTTTTCAGAGTCAGTAGAAAGGCCTCTTTAGTGTCCTAAGTTTTCATAACTGTGACCTTAATTGCCTACCGTCTGTAAGCTGTTAGTGTCTTAACGACCAATCCACAGGTGCATGTTCATTAATTATTCATGGTTCATTGAACAAGCCTGGGAAACAGTGTTTAAACCCTTTACAATGAAGATCTGTGAAGTTATTTGGATATTTACAAATTATCTTTGAAATAGATAGGCAGATAGATTTTAACCAAGTGATGGACAATATGATTGATAGAAGTACATTTACAGGTAAGTCCACGCCAAAGGATAGACTTGCAATACATATGCTAGAAGAACATATGGGCCTTACAACATATGGAGATTAGTCCATCATGATAGAGAATATACTTTTTTCTCCAAATGTCATAAAACACACTTCAGAATAGATTTCGTCTTGATATCTCATTTCATGGTTAATAATGTGATTGGTTGCCAGCTTGGGCCCATTGCCCTCACAGATCATGCTATAGTAGAGTTACATATTGATATAAACTCCAGAAATGCGAGGAAGGATAGATTTAGACTCAACACCATTCTATTACAAGATGAAATATTTAGCCAATCACTAGCAGATGATCTTAGATCCTTTTTTGAGATCAACATAGGCTCAACTGAAAATATTTCTACAGTATGGGAAACAGTATGGGAAACCGTATGAGAAACAGCTTGGGAAACAGTATGGGAAACAGTATGGGAAAGAGTATGGGAAACAGTATGGGAAACCGTATGGGAAACCGTATGAGAAACAGTAAGAGAAACAGTATGGGAAACAGTGTGAGAAACAGTATGGTAAACAGTATGGGAAACCGTATGGGAAACAGTATGAGAAACAGTATGGGAAACAGTATGGGAAACCGTATGGGAAACAGTATGAGAAACAGTAAGAGAAACAGTATGGGAAACAGTGTGAGAAACAGTATGATAAACAGTATGGGAAACAGTATGGGAAACAGTATGGGAAACAGTATGAGAAACAGTATGGGAAACAGTATTGGAAACAGTACAGGACACAGTATGGGAAACAGTATGAGAAACCGTATGGGAAACAGTATGGGAAACCGTATGGGAAACAGTTTGGGAAACAGTCTGAGAAACAGTAAGAGAAACAGTATGGGAAACAGTATGAGAAACAGTATGGTAAACAGTATGGGAAACCGTATGGGAAACAGTATGAGAAACATCATGGGAAACAGTATCGGAAATAGTATGGGAAACAGTGTGAGAAACAGTATAGGAAACAGTATGGGAAACAGTACGGGAAACAGTATGAGAAACAGTATGGGAAACAGTATGAGAAACAGTAAGAGAAACAGTGTGAGACACAGTATGGTAAACAGTATGGGAAACCGTACGGGAAACAGTATGGGAAACCGTATGGGAAACCGTATGAGAAACAGTATGGGAAACAGTGTGAGAAACAGTATGGGAAACTGTATGGGAAACAGTACGGGAAACAGTATGAGAAACAGTATGGGAAACAGTATGAGAAACAGTATGGGAAACAGTGTGAGAAACAGTATGGGAAACAGTACAGGAAACAGTACGAAAAACAGTATGGGAAACAGTACAGGAAACAGTATGGGAAACAGTATGGGAAACAGTATGGGAAACAGTATGAGAAACAGTATGGGAAACAGTATGAGAAACAGTATGGGAAACAGTATGAGAAACAGTATGGGAAACAGTACGGGAAACAGTACGGGAAACAGTATGGGAAACAGTACGGGAAACAGTATGGGAAACAGTGTGAGAAACAGTATGGGAAACCGTATGGGAAACAGTACGGGAAACAGTATGAGAAACAGTATGGGAAACAGTGTGGGAAACAGTGTGGGAAACTGTATGAGAAACAGTATGGGAAACAGTATGAGGAACAGTATGGGAAACCGTATGGGAAACAGTATGAGAAACATCAATGACTTAAATGTAAATGTAAATGTAGTATGGGAAACAGTGTGAGAAACAGTATAGGAAACAGTATAGGAAACAGTACGGGAAACAGTATGGGAAACAGTATGAGAAACAGTATGGGAAACAGTATGAGAAACAGTATGAGAAACAGTGTGAGAAACAGTATGGGAAACAGTACGGGAAACATTATTGGAAACTGTACAGGAAACAGTATGGGAAACAGTACAGGACACAGTATGGGAAACAGTATGGGAAACAGTATGAGAAACAGTATGGGAAACCGTATGGGAAACAGTATGAGAAACATCATGGGAAACAGTATCGGAAATAGTATGGGAAACAGTAAGAGAAACAGTATAGGAAACAGTATGGGAAACAGTACAGGAAACAGTATGGGAAACAGTATGAGAAACAGTATGGGAAACAGTATGAGAAACAGTATGGGAAACAGTGTGAGAAACAGTATGGGAAACAGTACAGGAAACAGTATGAAAAACAGTATGGGAAACAGTACAGGAAACAGTATGGGAAACAGTACATGACACAGTATGGGAAACAGTATGGGAAACAGTATGGGAAACCGTATGGCAAACAGTTTGGGAAACAGTATGAGAAACAGTAAGAGAAACAGTATGGGAAACAGTGTGAGAAACAGTATGGTAAACAGTATGGGAAACCGTATGGGAAACAGTATGAGAAACAGTACAGGAAACAGTATGGGAAATAGTGTGGGAAACAGTATGAGAAACAGTATGGGAAACAGTACAGGAAACAGTACAGGAAACAGTATGAGAAACAGTATGGGAAACAGTATGGGAAACCTCTAAAGCATATAGTAGAGGGGAAATAATAGCACACGCGTCCAAAAAGAAGAGAGAAGCAGAGACTCTGAAGCAGCAAAAAGATTAGAAACTGAGATATGTGGTTTGGAAATGGATTTGACAAGACATTTCACAGATAGCACATTTCAAACTGCTTGCAAACTCAAATGTCAGTTGCACGAAATGTATATCAAAAAGGCAGCATATGCAGTGTTTAGACTTAAAACCAGTTTAATTGAGGGAGGTGAGAAGACAGGTAGGCTCCTAGTAAGACAACACTTCTAACATAATTCCAGCAATTAAGGAGGGCAATAAGATGGTGACCTCATCCAAAGAGAGAAACAGTCTGTTTCAAAGTTTTTATGAAGATTTATATACATCCTCCTGTTCAGCGAGCCCCATAGATATGGATATATCTTTGTCTGGTATAGAATTACCTAGATTATCAGATAGACAGGTAGAGGACCTGGACTGTACTTTAACAAAAGAGGAGGCTAGAGACACCATTTTATTTATGAAAGCAGGGAAGTCATCTGGTCTGGATTGCCTTCCTGTAGATTATTATAAAAAGTATATTGAAATTTTTGTACCTGTATTGACAGTGGTTTTACCGGGAGGCATCTAAAAACGTCTCCCTTCTGAACACCTTTAATGAGGCTTTGATATCACTGATCCCTAAAAAATGATAGAGATACCACAGAATATGGGAGTGTTTTGGCTATCAGCCTCCTTAATGTGGATTGTTAGATTCTTATTAAGACCCTTGCGATACGCTTAGAGAAAGCACTACCTAATATCATACATAGTGACCAAGTAGGTTTTATTAAGAACAGGACCTGAACTGATAATATGAGGAGGCTCTTACATCTCGTGGTTAAACCACTCAAATATAGTTCCTACCGCTGCTGTCTCCTTAGATGCTGAGAAGGCATTTGACAGGGTAGAGTGGGCTTTTCTCTTACGAACCCTCGGAAAATGTGGTTTTGGACCTGACTTTTGTAAATGGATAGGGGTCCTCTATTCCAATTCCAAATTGAATTATTTCTCTTTTTCTGTCTTTCTAGAGGCACAAGGCAGGGTTGCTCGCTCTCCCCTCTCCTGTTTACCATATCTTTAGAGCCTCTTGCGACAATGATAAGAACAGATCCAGAAATTAAGGGTGTACATGGAGGAGGAACAGAACACAAGCTGCTTATGTATGCAGACAATATTCTTCATTTTGTACCACGATTATGTCACGTTCTGAAATTAGTTCCTTTGTGATGTCTTTGTTTTAGTATGGTTAGGCGTGAGTTGGGTGGGCATTATTTTTTCTATGATTTGGTATTTCTGTGTTTGGCCTGGTATGGTTCTCAATCAGAGGCAGCTGTCAATCGTTGTCCCTGATTGAGAACCATACTTAGGCAGCCTGTTTTCACCCTTGAGTTGTGGGTGATTATACTTTCTGTTTAGTGTGTGTTGCACCTGACGGAGCTGTTTCGGTTGTGCTTTTTGTTTCTTTGTTAGATGTGGTTCAGTTTTAAATAAATAACATGAACACGTACCACGCTGCGCTTTGGTCCTCACCTTCTACCGATGACCATTACAGATTACTTACTTGTATTGGATCATATTCTAGTTTGTCAGGCTACAAAATTAATTGGAATAAGTCGGAAGCAATGCCAATTAATGCCATATGTTACTCCGGAACTGTTACTGCATTTCATTTCAAATGGGATTAAATATTTTAGTATTAAGTTGAGCTCAAATTTGTTGGAAGTGGTGGGACTACATTTTGAGCCACTACTAGTTAAGATTAAGACCCATTTGGAAAAAATGGGAAGAGATAAAACCTTCTTTATGGGGAAAGATCAACGTGATTAAAATGAAGAAGATATGCTCACCAAGAGATGTAGGAGGCCTGGCTTACCAGATGTTACATTGTATAATACAAAAAATGGCTCATTTGGCAAAGCATTGGGGCAAAAGGGATGCTGGCTTGGACTGGATAACAACAGAACGGAAACAAACTTATCCTTTCACCCCTGTTGATCCTCTGTCACATAGTGTTATAGGGAAGAGGTCTGCTGAAACTCCCAACCTCAAAAGAGTTGTGGAGAAGAGTACATAAGATATGTGGAATTTCACATCTAAAACAAGGATACTCATCATTGTGTTAAAATCCTAGGCTATGGTTAGGAAAGAAGTATGTGTACTGGAAACAGTGGCTAATGAAAGGAATTCATACTATAGGTGATCTGTACAATTAAGATGATTTAATGTCATACTCAGATTTGGTAAAAAAAAAAAAGAAATATGTCGTGGGAGACATTTCTGGAAATATTTACAATTGAGAGAATGTTTGTTAACCGGCTATCAACAAAATCCAGGAAAGAACCTAATAGGTGAGTATTTGGAATTATCCAAAACATAAAGCATCCATTTTTTACTCGATATTTAGTCATCTGCAGAGTAAATACTATAAAAACCTATAACAATATGGCAAATTGACCTTAAGTGTGAAATGACCTGGTTGAAGATCTTGTCCAGCTCAGGGAAGTCGGGGGAAACTTACTCAATAGAAGATACTTCATAGGTTTTATTGGACCCCAAGCAGGCTTCATCAGTTGTGGCTGACCAACAGTTCTCTGTGTTGGAAATGCTAAAAAGACACTGGGACATTTTTACACGCAATATGGGAATGTAGTGATGTTTTGAAATATCTGGAGGAATAGTTAGGGTTAACAATTCCAAATTCACAGAGAATATGTCTCTTGGGCGATAGAACAGAGTTACCTAAAGTAACACATGAGGATTTTGCACTAATCACTGTTGGTATCGTTACATCAGATAGAGTAATTCTTAGAATAGAATTCATGTTGGAGGTAGCATCTTATGAACAAATCTTGCTAGGATCACAAGGTAGAAACGACAATTCTAGAAGCTGGACGTGTTTTATTTGTCATGTTGTTTTTAAGACTGGGAGGTGATGACTTATGCTTGTGAACCCATTTAGTTCTGTATTCTAGCTTGTGAGATACTATTTGACTGTGTATGTGTGCTTGATTACCAACAATGACGAGAGCCTACAGGGAGGAGGTGAGGGCACTCGGAGTGTGGTGTCAGGAAAACAACCTCTCACTCAACGTCAACAAAACAAAGGAGATGATTGTGGACTTCAGGAAACAGTAGAGGGAGCACCCCCCTATCCACATCGATGGGACAGCAGTGGAAATGGTCCACCCACACAGACAGTGTGGTGAAGAAGGCGCAACAGCGCCTCTTCAAACTCAGGAGGCTGACGAAATTGAGCTTGTCACCCAAAACCCTGACAAACTTTACAGATGCACAATCGAGAGCATGTGACAAATAACATTTGATTTGATGTTGGAGGATATGTCTGGAGGTCAAGCTCAATGTTTTTATGCTGGACAATGTTTTATTTTTTTATTTTTTTGTTAATTTGTTAGTTTGTTTGTTTGTGAAATATTATTACTAGCTAGACATCTTAACACTTCATTAACAATGTCCATTGAGAACACACAATTACTATACCACTTATCTAAGCTAAGAATGAAGTGAATAATAAAGTTAATAAATGTTGGGTAGTTAGTTAGATTGCATATATTAGTTAGATGGCTTTGTTGATATGCTATGCGGTTTGTAAGGCCAGCCTAGCTAACAAATTGTCAGCCAACATAATGTGTAATGTAACTTATTTGAAAAGTCATGACTTTAATACATTTCTCAACCTTTTCTTAACATTTGTCATAATTTGGTAAAGCAATGAATTTGTATTCGCTCTCGTCTGATTTATTTTCTGCCATTATCTTCAAATCTGAAAATGTTGTGAAGCCACACCCATTTCTTGAAGAATTGCGTTATTTGATATCAGAAATAGCTTATTTACATAAGTATTCAGACCCTTTGCTATGAGACTCGAAATTGAGCTCAGGTGCATCCTGTTTCCATTGATCATCCTGGAGATGTTTCTACAACTTGATTGGAGTCCATCTGTGGCAAATTCAATTGATTTGGAAAGACACACACCTTTTGACAGTGCATGTCGAGGCACAGATCTGGGGAAGGGTACCAAAAAATGTCTGCAGCATTGAAGGTCCCCAAGAACACAGTGGCCTCCATCATTTTCAAATGGAAGAAGTTTGGAACCATAAAGACTCTTCCTAGAGCTGGCCGCCCGGCCAAAATGAACAATCGCGGGAGAAGGCTCTTGGTCAGGGAGGTGACCAAGAACCCGCTCGGTCTTTCCCCACTTTGACCGAGCTCCAGAGTCCCTCTGTGAAGAAGGGATAAACTTCTAGAAGGACAACCATCTCTGCAGCACTCCACCAATCAGGCCTTTATGGTAGAGTGACCAGACTGTAGCCACTCCTCACTAAAATGCACATGACAGCCTGCTTGGAGTTTGCCAAAAGACACCTAAAGGACTCTCAGACCATGAGAAACAATATTCTCTGGTCTGATGAAACCAAAATGTAACTCTTCGGCCTGAATGCCAAGCGTCATGTCTGGAGGAAACCTGGCACCATCCCTAAGGTGAAACATGTTGGTGGCAGCATCGTGCTGGGGGGTGATGTTTTTCAGTGGCAGGACTGGGAGACTAGTCAGGATCAAGGGAAAGATGAAGCGAGAAAAGTTCAGAGAGATCCTTGATGAAAACCTGCTCCAGAGCGCTCAGGACCTGAGACTGGGGGCGAAGGTTCATCTTCCAACAGGACAACAACCCTAAGCACATAGTCAAGACAATGCAGGAGTGGCTTAAGGACAAGTCTCTGAATGTCCTTGAGTGGCCCAGCCAGAGCCCAGACTTGAACCTGATCGAACATCTCTAGAGAGACTTAAAAATAGCCGTGCAACGACGCTCCCCATCCAACCTGACAGAGCTTGAGAGGATCTGCAGAGAAGAATGAAACTCCCCAGGTGTTCCAAGCATGTACAGGTGTGCCAAGCTTGTAGCGTCATACCCAAAAATAATTGAGGCTGTAATCACAGCCAAAGGTGCTTCAACAAAGTACTGAGTAAAAGGTCTGAATACTTTTATAAGGCTCTAAAATGTTTATTGAATGATATATCAATGCATTTCCAGCAAATATTGAAATAATTAAGGGTCTCAATGAAATATGTGCAGTGTCACATGTTTAGTGTAAATTGTCACATGACCAGAGCTGTTTACTTCCTGGTTGCACCATGAGAAGACAATGGCTGCATCAAAGCTCACAAACAAAAGGTTGGTAAAGTATGTTAACATGAAGATAGGACAAAGATTTTTGGTATACATCATCTTTAAGGAGTCTAGTATTGATATATGCATTTGCAATTACTCAACTTTGTTCAGTGTGGTCATAGAATGAGTAAACATGTTGACAGCAACAATAGTGACCGGTGGGATAACACACTGCATCTCGGTATACACATACTTATACACATACATAGTTCTTGTTCTACCTGACTTTCTACTCTGTTCTTTCTTTTAGTTTCACTTTGAGTCAAGTTCTGGATATGTTGGGTCTAGGTGACTACTCAGACGAGGCGTGCAACATTGCAGTTATCCCTCAGAGATTGTGATAGCGATGGGTTAGATATGGACTATGAAGGGGAGACAGACCATTTGCCAGCCAGGCTGTTGAATGCATATGCTGAACCTATTCAAACTGATCATGACAGGAACAACGTTATCAGTGGTAATGACCTACCCCTTGCCACCCCTCCCTGAGACTGGGTTGGGTCATGGACCCAGTGTCGTTCTTGGTGTTGCAGAGCAATCTCAGGTGCCTCAAGGTTGCAAGTTCCTTCATGACAACCTCTTCACTTCACTTGCACTCCTCCATGAAATGACCAAAAAGAGGATATGTGACCTCTGGAACGATAAGGAAAAATCGTCTGTTTGATGTCCCATTCAAGCCACAGAAGGACTTCATGAAGTTACCTTTGAGGTTCTGACCTCAAGGAGACAAGTTGCTGGTCCGTTGCAAAGACAATAACATTGTCACAGAGATGGAACAAGGAGCGACGTGCCTTTTGACAAAGTCCCACAACCAAAATGCATCAACCAATACACATGGGTGGTGTTGAGCTTCACAACCAACAGGTTTCAAGATACCAAATCTCCATCAGGTCTAAGAAGTGGTGGTGGCCCATCTTTGCATGGTCTCTTAACAGTGCACTCGTAAACAGCCATTTATTTGACAGAGATGTTATGGGAGGGACCATCAACCTGCTCACCTTCTCATGGATAGTTGCACAGTCTCTTATACAAAAGTTAGGCACGAAACCACTGAGCCACGGAATGACAGTAGGTCTGACTGATCGGAGTTCAAAATAGTGATGCACAAGCTTATCGTGCACTTGGTTCTGAAGCCTACCTCTGTAATGTGTGTGTGTGTATGTGTGTGTGTGTGTATGCGTGTGTGTGTGTGTGTGTAATATATATTTTATTTGATGTGTATTTACTTGGTTCAGTGTAGGCCTCTACTTGAATGCATATTCTACAGGCTACCTCCATCCATCCATGTTACCTTTATGTTCAATGTGAATGAATATGACTGCTATACAGTTGTTAGTGAATGTTGCACTATAATGTCACAATGACAATGAATATTGCACTAAAGTATAAGTTCAAATGTTACAATATTAATGTTTCAATACATATTCCACTAAAGTAACACTGTTACAATGTATGTTACAGTAAAGTAACACTGTTACAATGTATGTTACAGTAAAGTAACACTGTTACAATGTATGTTACAGTAAAGTAACACTGTTACAATGTATGTTTCAGTAAAGTAACACTGTTACAATGTATGTGTATGTTACAGTAAAGTAACACTGTTACAATGTATGTTACAGTAAAGTAACACTGTTACAATGTATGTTACAGTAAAGTAACACTGTTACAATGTATGTTACAGTAAAGTAACACTGTTACAATGTATGTTACAGTAAAGTAACACTGTTACAATGTATGTTACAGTAAAGTAACACTGTTACAATGTATGTTACAGTAAAGTAACACTGTTACAATGTATGTTACAGTAAAGTAACACTGTTACAATGTATGTTACAGTAAAGTAATACTGTTACAATGTATGTTACAGTAAAGTAACACTGTTACAATGTATGTTACAGTAAAGTAACACTGTTACAATGTATGTGACAGTAAAGTAACACTGTTACAATGTATGTTACAGTAAAGTAACACTGTTACAATGTATGTTACAGTAAAGTAACACTGTTACAATGTATGTTACAGTAAAGTAACACTGTTACAATGTATGTTACAGTAAAGTAACACTGTTACAATGTATGTTACAGTAAAGTAACACTGTTACAATGTATGTTACAGTAAAGTAACACTGTTACAATGTATGTGACAGTAAAGTAACACTGTTACAATGTATGTTACAGTAAAGTAACACTGTTACAATGTATGTGACAGTAAAGTAACACTGTTACAATGTATGTTACAGTAAAGTAACACTGTTACAATGTATGTGATAGTAAAGTAACACTGTTACAATGTATGTTACAGTAAAGTAACACTGTTACAATGTATGTTACAGTAAAGTAACACTGTTACAATGTATGTGACAGTAAAGTAACACTGTTACAATGTATGTTACAGTAAAGTAACACTGTTACAATGTATGTGATAGTAAAGTAACACTGTTACAATGTATGTTACAGTAAAGTAACACTGTTACAATGTATGTTACAGTAAAGTAACACTGTTACAATGTATGTTACAGTAAAGTAACACTGTTACAATGTATGTTACAGTAAAGTAACACTTTTACAATGTATGTTACAGTAAAGTAACACTGTTACAATGTATGTTACAGTAAAGTAATACTGTTACAATGTATGTTACAGTAAAGTAACACTGTTACAATGTATGTTACAGTAAAGTAACACTGTTACAATGTATGTGACAGTAAAGTAACACTGTTACAATGTATGTTACAGTAAAGTAACACTGTTACAATGTATGTTACAGTAAAGTAACACTGTTACAATGTATGTTACAGTAAAGTAACACTGTTACAATGTATGTTACAGTAAAGTAACACTGTTACAATGTATGTTACAGTAAAGTAACACTGTTACAATGTATGTTACAGTAAAGTAACACTGTTACAATGTATGTGACAGTAAAGTAACACTGTTACAATGTATGTTACAGTAAAGTAACACTGTTACAATGTATGTGATAGTAAAGTAACACTGTTACAATGTATGTTACAGTAAAGTAACACTGTTACAATGTATGTTACAGTAAAGTAACACTGTTACAATGTATGTTGCAGTAAAGTAACACTGTTACAATGTATGTGACAGTAAAGTAACACTGTTACAATGTATGTTACAGTAAAGTAACACTGTTACAATGTATGTTACAGTAAAGTAACACTGTTACAATGTATGTTACAGTAAAGTAACACTGTTACAATGTATGTGACAGTAAAGTAACACTGTTACAATGTATGTTACAGTAAAGTAACACTGTTACAATGTATGTTACAGTAAAGTAACACTGTTACAATGTATGTTACAGTAAAGTAACACTGTTACAATGTATGTTACAGTAAAGTAACAATGTTGAAATGCGTTGATGTTTTTTGTTTTTGCTCTCAGTGTACATATCGGTGTTGTATAAGGGTTTTTGATATGTAAAATAGTCACACTAGAATGTGATGGGGCATTCGAGTAGCAATGCTGGGGACTGCCAGTGACAGACAGAGTTTTAAATGTGTTAATAACTGGGTTGGGATATACTGTATAAGAATGTCCATGACTGCATAGGAGAAATATGTTTATTCAGTATACATGACGCTATTGTGACCGACCATAAAACACACTTTTCACCTACTTTTCCATGAAAATTTAAAAATAAAATAATGATTGATTATTTCAAATGCTTACTAATGACACAAGATTTGGATATTTTCATTTCTGGAAAAAATAAGGGATTAATTGGGTTAATAAAAAATACTTGAAAGTACTACTTAAGTACTTTTGGGGGGGTATCTGTACTTTACTATTTATATTTTTGACAACTTTTACTAACTACATTCATAAAGAAAACATTGCACTTTTTACTTCATTAATTTTCCATGACACCCAAAAGTACTAGTTACATTGTGAATGCTTAGCAGGGCAGGAAAATGTTCACTTCACACATTTATCAAGAGAACATCCCTGCGTGTGATTTGGCAGTCTCAGTAAATACAAATTATTTGTCTGTAAAATATGTCTGAGTGTTGGAGTGTGCCCCTGGCTACCTGTACATTTAAAAAACAAGAAAATGGTGCTGTCTGGTTTGTTAAAATAAGGAATTTTACTTTTACTTTTGATTCCAAGCACCACCCTTCTTTTGAAGCTTCCAGTCTGTTATTCAAACTCAATCAGCATGACAGAGTGATCTCCAGCCTTGTCCTCATCAACACTCACACCGGTGTTAATGAGAGAATCACTGACATGATGTCAGCTGGTCCTTTTGTAGCAGGGCTGAAATGCAGTGTAAATATTATTTTGGGATTCAGTTAATTTGCACTGCAAAGAGGGACTTTGCAATTAATTGCAATTCATCTGATCACTCTTCATAACATTCTGGAGTATGTGCAAATTGCCATCATACAAACTGAGACAGCACACTTTGTGAGAAATTAATATTTGTGTCATTCTCAAAACATTTGACGACGACTGTACATTGGCAATTGAATGGCCTTACTTATGAGTTAAGTGACTTTCAATGTTGCAACATCATAGGATGCCACCTTTCCAACAAGTCAGTTCGTAAAATTTCCAGGATTCGCAGAGTCAAATTCAAGGACTTTCAAGCACGTTTTCAAGCACTAATATTTATTTTCAAGGACCATCAATTTGTAGTAGTTCATATTATGCAATTGTTTGTAGTCGCCACCAGATGGTAGTATATCGCCACAACCTCATGAAAACAAAACTAACTTAGTATTCATCACTACAGTACAAGTTCTACTCAAAAATGTTGTTTCACTACTTATTTACTACATACATGAGTGGTAAGTCAGTACTCATTATATTGTAATTTAAGTAGAGATGCGCAGAGTTTTGGAACATGCCTACTGGTGAACACACGTACTATTCGCAACACAATTCCAGCTTAATGACTGTGTTTTTATTGGTCATTTGGGAATCTACTACTTAATAGCTGCAAAAAAAACTCTTGTTTCTAACTGACAGCCGGTCGCCGGTCGAACGGCCACCAGAATGGCAGGAGCACAGCTGCCGCTTGATAAAGCGGAATATCGAGGGCGACCTGTGAATGAGGCGATGTGCAAAAAAAGCTCTATAGGTTATTGAAGTGCAAAAGTCACATAATGTAGAACTGGTGCCAGTTCAGGATGCAGCATTGTGTCTTCCTCCTTCATAATGTAGAACTGGTGCCAGTTCAGGATGCAGCGTTGTGTCTTCCCCCTTCATATTGTAGAACTGGTGCCAGTTCAGGATGCAGCATTGTGTCTTCCTCCTTCATAATGTAGAACTGGTGCCAGTTCAGGATGCAGCGTTGTGTCTTCCCCCTTCATATTGTAGAACTGGTGTCAGTTCAGGATGCAGCGTTGTGTCTTCCCCCTTCATAATGTAGAACTGGTGCCAGTTCAGGATGCAGCATTGTGTCTTCCCCCTTCATAATGTAGAACTGGTGTCAGTTCAGGATGCAGCGTTGTGTCTTCCTCCTTCATAATGTAGAACTGGTGCCAGTTCAGGATGCAGCGTTGTATCTTCCCCCTTCATAATGTAGAACTGGTGCCAGTTCAGGATGCAGCATTGTGTCTTCCCCCTTCATAATGTAGAACTGGTGTCAGTTCAGGATGCAGCGTTGTGTCTTCCCCCTTCATAATGTAGAACTGGTGCCAGTTCAGGATGCAGCATTGTGTCTTCCCCCTTCATAATGTAGAACTGGTGTCAGTTCAGGATGCAGCGTTGTGTCTTCCTCCTTCATAATGTAGAACTGGTGCCAGTTCAGGATGCAGCGTTGTGTCTTCCTCCTTCATAATGTAGAACTTGTGCCAGTTCAGGATGCAGCGTTGTGTCTTCCCCCTTCATAATGTAGAACTGGTGTCAGTTCAGGATGCAGCATTGTGTCTTCCTCCTTCATAATGTAGAACTGGTGCCAGTTCAGGATGCAGCGTTGTGTCTTCCTCCTTCATAATGTAGAACTGGGGCCAGTTCAGGATGCAGCGTTGTGTCTTCCTCCTTCATAATGTAGAACTGGTGCCAGTTCAGGATGCAGCGTTGTGTCTTCCCCCTTCATAATGTAGAACTGGGGCCAGTTCAGGATGCAGCGTTGTGTCTGCCTCCTTCGTAATGTAGAACTGGTGCCAGTTCAGGATGCAGCGTTGTGTCTTCCCCCTTCATAATGTAGAACTGGTGCCAGTTCAGGATGCAGCGTTGTGTCTTCCTCCTTCATAATGTAGAACTGGTGCCAGTTCAGGATGCAGCGTTGTGTCTTCCCCCTTCATAATGTAGAACTGGTGCCAGTTCAGGATGCAGCATTGTGTCTTCCTCCTTCATAATGTAGAACTGGTGCCAGTTCAGGATGCAGCGTTGTGTCTTCCTCCTTCATAATGTAGAACTGGTGCCAGTTCAGGATGCAGCGTTGTGTCTTCCCCCTTCATAATGTAGAACTGGTGCCAGTTCAGGATGCAGCGTTGTGTCTTCCTCCTTCATAATGTAGAACTGGTGTCAGTTCAGGATGCAGCGTTGTGTCTTCCTCCTTCATAATGTAGAACTGGTGCCAGTTCAGGATGCAGCGTTGTGTCTTCCCCCTTCATAATGTAGAACTGGTGCCAGTTCAGGATGCAGCGTTGTGTCTTCCTCCTTCATAATGTAGAACTGGTGTCAGTTCAGGATGCAGCGTTGTGTCTTCCCCCTTCATAATGTAGAACTGGTGCCAGTTCAGGATGCAGCGTTGTGTCTTCCTCCTTCATAATGTAGAACTGGTGTCAGTTCAGGATGCAGCGTTGTGTCTTCCCCCTTCATAATGTAGAACTGGGGCCAGTTCAGGATGCAGCGTTGTGTCTTCCTCCTTCATAATGTAGAACTGGTGTCAGTTCAGGATGCAGCGTTGTGTCTTCCTCCTTCATAATGTAGAACTGGTGTCAGTTCAGGATGCAGCGTTGTGTCTTCCTCCTTCATAATGTAGAACTGGTGTCAGTTCAGGATGCAGCGTTGTGTCTTCCCCCTTCATAATGTAGAACTGGTGCCAGTTCAGGATGCAGCGTTGTGTCTTCCCCCTTCATAATGTAGAACTGGTGCCAGTTCAGGATGCAGCGTTGTGTCTTCCCCCTTCATAATGTAGAACTGGTGCCAGTTCAGGATGCAGCGTTGTGTCTTCCTCCTTCATAATGTAGAACTGGTGTCAGTTCAGGATGCAGCGTTGTGTCTTCCCCCTTCATAATGTAGAACTGGTGTCAGTTCAGGATGCAGCGTTGTGTCTTCCCCCTTCATAATGTAGAACTGGTGCCAGTTCAGGATGCAGCATTGTGTCTTCCTCCTTCATAATGTAGAACTGGTGCCAGTTCAGGATGCAGCGTTGTGTCTTCCTCCTTCATAATGTAGAACTGGTGTCAGTTCAGGATGCAGCGTTGTGTCTTCCCCCTTCATAATGTAGAACTGGTGCCAGTTCAGGATGCAGCGTTGTGTCTTCCCCCTTCATAATGTAGAACTGGTGCCAGTTCAGGATGCAGCGTTGTGTCTTCCCCCTTCATAATGTAGAACTGGGGCCAGTTCAGGATGCAGCGTTGTGTCTTCCCCCTTCATAATGTAGAACTGGTGCCAGTTCAGGATGCAGCGTTGTGTCTTCCCCCTTCATAATGTAGAACTGGGGCCAGTTCAGGATGCAGCGTTGTGTCTTCCCCCTTCATAATGTAGAACTGGGGCCAGTTCAGGATGCAGCGTTGTGTCTTCCCCCTTCATAATGTAGAACTGGGGCCAGTTCAGGATGCAGCGTTGTGTCTTCCTCCTTCATAATGTAGAACTGGTGCCAGTTCAGGATGCAGCGTTGTGTCTTCCCCCTTCATAATGTAGAACTGGGGCCAGTTCAGGATGCAGCGTTGTGTCTTCCCCCTTCATAATGTAGAACTGGGGCCAGTTCAGGATGCAGCGTTGTGTCTTCCCCCTTCATAATGTAGAACTGGTGCCAGTTCAGGATGCAGCGTTGTGTCTTCCCCCTTCATAATGTAGAACTGGGGCCAGTTCAGGATGCAGCGTTGTGTCTTCCCCCTTCATAATGTAGAACTGGGGCCAGTTCAGGATGCAGCGCTGTGTCTTCCTCCTTCATAATGTAGAACTGGTGCCAGTTCAGGATGCAGCGTTGTGTCTTCCCCCTTCATAATGTAGAACTGGTGCCAGTTCAGGATGCAGCATTGTGTCTTCCCCCTTCATATTGTAGAACTGGTGCCAGTTCAGGATGCAGCGTTGTGTCTTCCCCCTTCATAATGTAGAACTGGTGCCAGTTCAGGATGCAGCGTTGTGTCTTCCCCCTTCATAATGTAGAACTGGTGCCAGTTCAGGATGCAGCGTTGTGTCTTCCCCCTTCATAATGTAGAACTGGGGCCAGTTCAGGATGCAGCGTTGTGTCTTCCCCCTTCATAATGTAGAACTGGTGTCAGTTCAGGATGCAGCATTGTGTCTTCCCCCTTCATAATGTAGAACTGGTGCCAGTTCAGGATGCAGCGTTGTGTCTTCACCCTTCATATTGTAGAACTGGTGCCAGTTCAGGATGCAGCATTGTGTCTTCCTCCTTCATAATGTAGAACTGGTGCCAGTTCAGGATGCAGCGTTGTGTCTTCACCCTTCATATTGTAGAACTGGTGCCAGTTCAGGATGCAGCATTGTGTCTTCACCCTTCATAATGTAGAACTGGTGTCAGTTCAGGATGCAGCATTGTGTCTTCCCCCTTCATAATGTAGAACTGGTGCCAGTTCAGGATGCAGCGTTGTGTCTTCACCCTTCATATTGTAGAACTGGTGTCAGTTCAGGATGCAGCGTTGTGTCTTCCCCCTTCATAATGTAGAACTGGTGCCAGTTCAGGATGCAGCGTTGTGTCTTCCCCCTCCATAATGTAGAACTGGTGCCAGTTCAGGATGCAGCGTTGTGTCTTCCCCCTTCATAATGTAGAACTGGTGTCAGTTCAGGATGCAGCGTTGTGTCTTCCCCCTTCATAATGTAGAACTGGTGTCAGTTCAGGATGCAGCGTTGTGTCTTCCTCCTTCATAATGTAGAACTGGTGCCAGTTCAGGATGCAGCGTTGTGTCTTCCCCCTTCATAATGTAGAACTGGTGCCAGTTCAGGATGCAGCGTTGTGTCTTCCCCCTTCATAATGTAGAACTGGGGCCAGTTCAGGATGCAGCGTTGTGTCTTCCCCCTTCATAATGTAGAACTGGTGCCAGTTCAGGATGCAGCGTTGTGTCTTCCCCCTTCATAATGTAGAACTGGTGCCAGTTCAGGATGCAGCGTTGTGTCTTCCCCCTTCATAATGTAGAACTGGTGCCAGTTCAGGATGCAGCGTTGTGTCTTCCCCCTTCATAATGTAGAACTGGTGCCAGTTCAGGATGCAGCGTTGTGTCTTCCCCCTTCATAATGTAGAACTGGGGCCAGTTCAGGATGCAGCGTTGTGTCTGCCTCCTTCATAATGTAGAACTGGGGCCAGTTCAGGATGCAGCATTGTGTCTTCCCCCTTCATAATGTAGAACTGGTGTCAGTTCAGGATGCAGCGTTGTGTCTTCCCCCTTCATAATGTAGAACTGGTGCCAGTTCAGGATGCAGCGTTGTGTCTTCCCCCTTCATAATGTAGAACTGGTGCCAGTTCAGGATGCAGCGTTGTGTCTTCCCCCTTCATAATGTAGAACTGGTGCCAGTTCAGGATGCAGCGTTGTGTCTTCCTCCTTCATAATGTAGAACTGGTGTCAGTTCAGGATGCAGCGTTGTGTCTTCCTCCTTCATAATGTAGAACTGGTGCCAGTTCAGGATGCAGCGTTGTGTCTTCCCCCTTCATAATGTAGAACTGGTGTCAGTTCAGGATGCAGCGTTGTGTCTTCCTCCTTCATAATGTAGAACTGGTGCCAGTTCAGGATGCAGCGTTGTGTCTTCCCCCTTCATAATGTAGAACTGGTGCCAGTTCAGGATGCAGCGTTGTGTCTTCCCCCTTCATAATGTAGAACTGGGGCCAGTTCAGGATGCAGCGTTGTGTCTTCCCCCTTCATAATGTAGAACTGGTGCCAGTTCAGGATGCAGCGTTGTGTCTTCCCCCTTCATAATGTAGAACTGGGGCCAGTTCAGGATGCAGCGTTGTGTCTTCCCCCTTCATAATGTAGAACTGGTGCCAGTTCAGGATGCAGCGTTGTGTCTTCCCCCTTCATAATGTAGAACTGGGGCCAGTTCAGGATGCAGCGTTGTGTCTTCCCCCTTCATAATGTAGAACTGGTGCCAGTTCAGGATGCAGCGTTGTGTCTTCCTCCTTCATAATGTAGAACTGGTGTCAGTTCAGGATGCAGCGTTGTGTCTTCCCCCTTCATAATGTAGAACTGGTGTCAGTTCAGGATGCAGCGTTGTGTCTTCCCCCTTCATAATGTAGAACTGGTGCCAGTTCAGGATGCAGCGTTGTGTCTTCCTCCTTCATAATGTAGAACTGGTGCCAGTTCAGGATGCAGCGTTGTGTCTTCCCCCTTCATAATGTAGAACTGGTGCCAGTTCAGGATGCAGCGTTGTGTCTTCCCCCTTCATAATGTAGAACTGGTGTCAGTTCAGGATGCAGCGTTGTGTCTGCCTCCTTCATAATGTAGAACTGGTGTCAGTTCAGGATGCAGCGTTGTGTCTTCCCCCTTCATAATGTAGAACTGGTGCCAGTTCAGGATGCAGCGTTGTGTCTTCCCCCTTCATAATGTAGAACTGGTGCCAGTTCAGGATGCAGCGTTGTGTCTTCCTCCTTCATAATGTAGAACTGGGGCCAGTTCAGGATGCAGCGTTGTGTCTTCCCCCTTCATAATGTAGAACTGGTGCCAGTTCAGGATGCAGCGTTGTGTCTTCCCCCTTCATAATGTAGAACTGGTGCCAGTTCAGGATGCAGCGTTGTGTCTTCCCCCTTCATAATGTAGAACTGGTGCCAGTTCAGGATGCAGCGTTGTGTCTTCCCCCTTCATAAAGTAGAACTGGTGCCAGTTCAGGATGCAGCGTTGTGTCTTCCCCCTTCATATTGTAGAACTGGTGCCAGTTCAGGATGCAGCGTTGTGTCTTCCTCCTTCATAATGTAGAACTGGTGTCAGTTCAGGATGCAGCGTTGTGTCTTCCTCCTTCATATTGTAGAACTGGTGCCAGTTCAGGATGCAGCGTTGTGTCTTCCTCCTTCATAATGTAGAACTGGTGCCAGTTCAGGATGCAGCGTTGCGTCTTCCTCCTTCATAATGTAGAACTGGTGTCAGTTCAGGATGCAGCGTTGTGTCTTCCCCCTTCATATTGTAGAACTGGTGCCAGTTCAGGATGCAGCGTTGTGTCTTCCCCCTTCATAATGTAGAACTGGTGCCAGTTCAGGATGCAGCGTTGTGTCTTCCCCCTTCATAATGTAGAACTGGTGCCAGTTCAGGATGCAGCATTGTGTCTTCCCCCTTCATAATGTAGAACTGGTGCCAGTTCAGGATGCAGCATTGTGTCTTCCCCCTTCATAATGTAGAACTGGTGCCAGTTCAGGATGCAGCATTGTGTCTTCCTCCTTCATAATGTAGAACTGGGGCCAGTTCAGGATGCAGCGTTGTG
The DNA here is from genome assembly GCF_023373465.1 of Oncorhynchus keta. NCBI lineage: Eukaryota > Metazoa > Chordata > Actinopteri > Salmoniformes > Salmonidae > Oncorhynchus > Oncorhynchus keta. Next base: position 34,202,730 of record NC_068438.1, on the reverse strand, counting down.
TCTTCCTCCTTCATAATGTAGAACTGGTGCCAGTTCAGGATGCAGCGTTGTGTCTTCCCCCTTCATAATGTAGAACTGGTGCCAGTTCAGGATGCAGCGCTGTGTCTTCCTCCTTCATATTGTAGAACTGGTGCCAGTTCAGGATGCAGCGTTGTGTCTTCCTCCTTCATAATGTAGAACTGGTGCCAGCGCAGGGTGCCTCATAAGTCAATTCTGTACCTGCCTGGCTGAGTGGCAGTGTGGGTGGAATGAGCAAGCTCTCTTGGCAAACACAGCACGAAACACATGAGGAAATAAAGCTTGGTGGTCTGCATGGAAATTAATTAGCAAGAACAATACATTTTTCAGAAATGTTTCATAAACATATTTCATCAGTATCTGTTCTCTCATTTTAATTCAAGTACGTTTCAAGTACCAACTTGAGAAAATGTCTGATTTAAGGTATTCCGGTACTTGACTTTCAGAGTGCCAAATTCAAGTACATTAAGCACCTCAAGCACCATGTGTGAAACCCTGAATTTCTGCCGTTAGAGCTGCCCATTTAAACTGTATGTGCTGTTATTATGAAGTGGAAACAACCAGGAGCAACAAGGGCTCAGCCGCGAAGCAGTAGATCACACAAGCTCACAGAATGGGAAAGCCGATGGATGAAGCGCGTAGCGCGTAAAAATCGTCTGTTCTCGATTTCACCACTCACTACCGAGTTCAGAACTGCGTCTGGAAGCAACGTCAGCACAAAAACTGCTCGTTGGGAGCTTCATGAAATGGTTTTCCATGGCCAAGCAGCCACACACGAGGCTAACATCACCATGCGTGGTAGCGTTAAGAGTGGTGTAAAGCTTGCCACCATTGGAATCTAGAGCAGTGGAAACATGTTTTCTGGAGTGATGAATCACGCTTCACCACCTGGCAGTCAGCCCCCTCTTAACGCTACAGCATACAATGACATTCTAGACAATTCCATGCTTCCAACTTTGTGGCAACAATTTAGGGAAGGCCTGACCTCACGAATGCTATTGTGGGTGAATGGAAGCAAGTCCCCGCAGCAATGATCCAACATCTAGTGGAAAGGCTTCCCCCGAAAAGGAGGCTGTTATAGCAGCAAAGGGGTGATGTTTCATATTAATGCCCATGATTTTGAAATGAGATGTTTACAAGCAGGTGTCCATATACTTTTGCTCATGTAGTGTATCTCTACTTTTACTCAAGTATGACAATCGGGTAGTTTTTCTAGTTTTTGCTAATTGACACTACTAAAATCTCAGTGTTGGGGATTGTTACTATTCATACCTCAGAGTGTTGGGGACTGTTATTATTCATACCTCAGAGTGTTGGGGACTGTTATTATTCATACCTCAGAGTGTTGGGGACTGTTACTATTCATACCTCAGAGTGTTGCGGACTGTTACTATTCATACCTCAGAGTGTTGGGGACTGTTATTATTCATACCTCAGAGTGTTGGGGACTGTTACTATTCATACCTCAGAGTGTTGCGGACTGTTACTATTCATACCTCAGAGTGTTGGGGACTGTTATTATTCATACCTCAGAGTGTTGGGGACTGTTACTATTCATACCTCAGAGTGTTGGGGACTGTTACTATTCATACCTCAGAGTGTTGCGGACTGTTACTATTCATACCTCAGAGTGTTGCGGACTGTTACTATTCATACCTCAGAGTGTTGCGGACTGTTACTATTCATACCTCAGAGTGTTGGGGACTGTTACTATTCATACCTCAGAGTGTTGGGGACTGTTACTATTCATACCTCAGAGTGTTGGGGATTGTTACTATTCATACCTCAGAGTGTTGGGGACTGTTACTATTCATACCTCAGAGTGTTGGGGACTGTTACTATTCATACCTCAGAGTGTTGGGGACTGTTACTATTCATACCTCAGAGTGTTGGGGACTGTTACTATTCATACCTCAGAGTGTTGGGGACTGTTACTATTCATACCTCAGAGTGTTGCGGACTGTTACTATTCATACCTCAGAGTGTTGCGGACTGTTACTATTCATACCTCAGAGTGTTGGGGACTGTTACTATTCATACCTCAGAGTGTTGGGGACTGTTATTATTCATACCTCAGAGTGTTGGGGACTGTTACTATTCATACCTCAGAGTGTTGGGGACTGTTATTATTCATACCTCAGAGTGTTGGGGACTGTTATTATTCATACCTCAGAGTGTTGCGGACTGTTACTATTCATACCTCAGAGTGTTGGGGACTGTTATTATTCATACCTCAGAGTGTTGCGGACTGTTATTATTCATACCTCAGAGTGTTGGGGACTGTTTTATTCATACCTCAGAGTGTTGCGGACTGTTACTATTCATACCTCAGAGTGTTGGGGACTGTTATTATTCATACCTCAGAGTGTTGGGGACTGTTACTATTCATACCTCAGAGTGTTGCGGACTGTTACTATTCATACCTCAGAGTGTTGGGGACTGTTATTATTCATACCTCAGAGTGTTGCGGACTGTTACTATTCATACCTCAGAGTGTTGCGGACTGTTACTATTCATAGCTCAGAGTGTTGGGGACTGTTACTATTCATACCTCAGAGTGTTGGGGACTGTTACTATTCATACCTCAGAGTGTTGGGGACTGTTACTATTCATACCTCAGAGTGTTGGGGACTGTTACTATTCATACCTCAGAGTGTTGGGGACTGTTACTATTCATACCTCAGAGTGTTGGGGACTGTTACTATTCATACCTCAGAGTGTTGCGGACTGTTACTATTCATACCTCAGAGTGTTGGGGACTGTTACTATTCATACCTCAGAGTGTTGGGGACTGTTATTATTCATACCTCAGAGTGTTGGGGACTGTTATTATTCATACCTCAGAGTGTTGGGGACTGTTACTATTCATACCTCAGAGTGTTGCGGACTGTTACTATTCATACCTCAGAGTGTTGCGGACTGTTACTATTCATACCTCAGAGTGTTGGGGACTGTTACTATTCATACCTCAGAGTGTTGGGGACTGTTACTATTCATACCTCAGAGTGTTGGGGACTGTTACTATTCATACCTCAGAGTGTTGCGGACTGTTACTATTCATACCTCAGAGTGTTGGGGACTGTTAGTATTCATACCTCAGAGTGTTGCGGACTGTTATTATTCATACCTCAGAGTGTTGCGGACTGTTGTTGTGTTTGGACTCTAAGGGGCTTTGTGATTGTGCAATTACTGTAGAAAATCAGCTGAAGGTATTGGAGTTATTGAACATATGTTGGTGTGGGTGGTTTCAAGCCTGTTACAAGAAGCCAGGGAGTTCAGTACATACAGGGCACAGATGGTGTCCTAAACAGGTCAATGGGGTCAGGAAAAGCTATATGACCTGCAAGGCCAGACTGTATTCTAGCCTACTTCATAAAGTCAAGACAAAGTCAAACCTAGATCAGGCATAGCACTGCCCACAGACCATGGTCGACTATGTCCTGGAACAATCTGTAACATTCTAAAGGATTCAGATGGACTTTTGATCCTGCTTTCAAGAGGTCAACCCAAAGTGCTATAATATAAATGGATGTCAGACGTCAGTGTTCTCCTCTATCTGAGATTCAGGGCTGCTCGTTGGGTTTCACAGAGGTGATGGGATGAGGTGATCTTAATGAAATCTTAAACACCCAGCCTAAGGCCCAAATCTACAGTCATTAGCATGGAGTCGTTGGGGGAGAGTGAGAAAGGAAGAGAGAGAGAAAGAGTGAAAGAGATAGATAGAGAAAGGCAGACAGAGAGAGAGAGAAAGAGAGAGATAGAGAGGCAGACAGAGAGAGAGAGAGAGAGAGAGGCAGACAGAGAGAGAAAGAGACAGGGAGAGAGAGGTAGAGAAACAGGGGCAGACAGAGAAAGAGACAGAGAGAGAGCAACAAAAAAATCCTAGAGCACACAAAAAAACTCGACATACCTCGGCCTGAACATCAGCACCACAGGTAACTTCCAACAAGCTGTGAACAATCTGAGAGACAACGCAAGAAGGGCCTTCTATGCCATCAAAAGGAACATAGAATTTGACGTACCAATTAGGATCTGGCTAAAAAATACTTGAATCAGTTATACAACACATTGCCCTTTATGGTTGTGAGGTCGGGGTCCACTCACCTACCAAAATTCTTGGTTGGGACAAACACGAAATTGAGACTCTGCGTGCAGAATTCTGCTAAAAAATATCCTCTGTATACAATGTAAAACACCAAATAACGTATGCAGAGCAGAATTAGGCCGATACCCGCTAATGATCAAAATCCAGAAAAGAGCCGTTATATTCTTCAACCACCTAAAAGGAAGTGATTCCCAAACCTTCCATAACAAAGCCAACACCTACAGAGAGATGAACCCAGAGAATAATCCCCTAAGCAAGCTGGTCCTGGGTCTCCGTTCACAAACATAAACAGACTCCACAGAGCCCCAGGACAGCAACACAATTAGACCCAACCAAATCATGAGAAAACAAAAAGATAATTACTTGACACATTGGAAAGAATTAACAAAAAAACAGAGCAAACTAGAATGCTATTTGGCCCTAAACAGAGAGTACACAGAGGCAGAATACCTGTCCACTGTGACTGACCCAAAAATAATTAAATCTTGACTGTACAGGGAAGGGAAGGGAAGGGAGGGAAGGAGGGAGGGGGAAGGGAAGGGAAGGAAGGGAAGGGAAGGGAAGGGAAGGGAAGGGAGGGAGGGAGGGAGGGAGGGAGGGAGGGAGGGAGGGAGGGAGGGAGGGGAGGGAGGGAGGGAGGGAGGGAGGGAGGGAGGGAGGGAGGGAGGGAGGGAGGGAGGGAAGGGGGAGGGAGGGAGGGGAGGGGGGAGGGAGGGAGGGAGGGAGGGAGGGAGGGAGGGAGGGAGGGAGGGAGGGAGGGAGGGAGGGAGGGAGGGAGGGAGGGAAGGGAAGGGAAGGGAAGGGAAGGGAAGGGAAGGGAAGGGAAGGGAGGGAAGGGAAGGGAAGGGAAGGGAAGGGAAGGGAAGGGAAGGGAAGGGAAGGGAAGGGAAGGGAAGGGAAGGGAAGGGAAGGGAAGGGAAGGGAAGGGAAGGGAAGGGAAAGGGGATACCAACAGACTGTACAGACTGTGAGCATAGCCTTGCTATTGAGGAAGGTCACCGAAGGCAGACCTGGCTCTCAAGAGAAGACAGACTATGTGCACATTTCCCACAAAATGAGGTGGAAACTGAGCTGTACTTCCTAACCTCCTGCCAAATGTATGACCATATTAGAGACACATATTTCCCTTAAATTACACAGACCCACATAGAATTCAAAAACAAATCAGATTTTGACAAACTCCCATACAGTATCTATTGTGACCTGTCGCCACAAGAAAATGGCAACCAGTGAAGAACAAACACCATTGTAAATACAACCCATATTTATCTTTATTTATCTTCCCTTTTGTACTTAAACTATTTGCACATAATATGACATTTGTAATGTCTTTATTATTTTGGAACTTTTGTGAGTGTAATGTTTAATGTTCATTTTATTGTATTTATCACTTTTAATTTATTTAACTAGGAAAGTCAGTTAAGAAAAAAATCTTATTTAAAATGCCGGAATTCTCCGGCCAAACCCGAATGACGCTGGGCCAATTGTGCACCACCTTATGAGACTCCCAATCACAGCTGGATATGATTCAGCCTGAATTTGAACCAGGTACTGTAGTGACTCCTCTTGCACTGAGATGCAGTGCCTTAGATGCTTCGCCACTCGGGAGCCTTGTTTGGCAATGTAAAACATAGGTTTCCCATGCCAAAAGAGCCCCTTAAATTGAAATTGAATTGAGAGAGAGAGAGAGAGAGAGAGAGAGAGAGAGAGAGAGAGAGAGAGAGAGAGAGAGAGAGAGAGAGAGAGAGAAAGCGAGAGAAGGAGAGAGACGATTCCTCACACAAGGACAGGGAACAAGACAGCCTGGATGTGAGGTTAAGTATCTGGGACTAAGAGAGACAGTGTTGTGGTGTTGTTGTGTTGTGTTGTCGTGTTGTTGTGTGGTGTTGTCGTGTTGTTGTGTGGTGGTGTTGTGTTGTCGTGTTGTTGTGTGGTGGTGTTGTGTTGTTGTGTTGTTGTGTGGTGTTGTTGTGTGGTGTTGTTGTGTTGTTGTGTTTTTGTGTGGTGTTGTTGTGTTGTTGTGTGGTGTTGTTGTGTGGTGTTGTTGTGTTGTTGTGTGGTGGTGTTGTGTTGTTGTGTTGTTGTGTGGTGTTGTTGTGTTGTGTTGTTGTGTGGTGTTGTTGTGTGGTGTTGTTGTGTTGTTGTGTGGTGTAGTTGTGTGGTGTTGTTGTGTTGTTGTGTGGTGTTGTTGTGTTGTTGTGTGGTGTTGTTGTGTGGTGTTGTTGTGTTGTTGAGTGGTGTTGTTGTATTGTGTTGTTGTGTGGTGTTGTGGTGTTGTTGTGTGGTGTTGTTGTGTGGTGTTGTTGTGTTGTTGTGTGGTGTTGTTGTGTGGTAGTGTTGTGGTGTTGTTGTGTTGTTGTGTGGTGTTGTTGTGTGGTGTTGTTGTGTTGTTGTGTGGTGTTGTTGTGTTGTTGTGTGGTGTTGTTGTGTGGTGTTGTTGTGTTGTTGTGTGGTGTTGTTGTGTGGTGTTGTTGTGTTGTTGTGTTGTTGTGTGGTGTTGTTGTGTTGTTGTGTGGTGTTGTTGTGTGGTGTTGTTGTGTTGTTGTGTGGTGTTGTTGTGTGGTAGTGTTGTGGTGTTGTTGTGTTGTTGTGTGGTGTTGTTGTGTGGTGTTGTTGTGTGGTGTTGTTGTGTGGTGTTGTTGTGTTGTTGTGTGGTGTTGTTGTGTGGTGTTGTTGTGTTGTTGTGTGGTGTTGTTGTGTTGTTGTGTGGTGTTGTTGTGTGGTAGTGTTGTGGTGTTGTTGTGTTGTTGTGTGGTGTTGTTGTGTGGTGTTGTTGTGTGGTGTTGTTGTGTGGTGTTGTTGTGTTGTTGTGTGGTGTTGTTGTGTGGTAGTGTTGTGGTGTTGTTGTGTTGTTGTGTGGTGTTGTTGTGTGGTGTTGTTGTGTGGTGGTGTTGTGTTGTTGTGTGGTGTTGTTGTGTGGTGTTGTTGTGTGGTGTTGTTGTGTTGTTGTGTGGTGTTGTTGTGTGGTAGTGTTGTGGTGTTGTTGTGTTGTTGTGTGGTGTTGTTGTGTGGTGTTGTTGTGTTGTTGTGGTGTTGTGTTGTTGTGTTGTGTTGTTGTGTGGTGTTGTTGTGTGGTGTTGTTGTGTTGTGTTGTTGTGTGGTGTTGTTGTGTGGTGTTGTTGTGTTGTTGTGTGGTGTTGTGGTGTTGTTGTGTTGTTGTGGTGTTGTTGTGTTGTGTTGTTGTGTGGTGTTGTTGTGTGGTGTTGTTGTGTTGTGTTGTTGTGTGGTGTTGTTGTGTGGTGTTGTTGTGTTGTTGTGTGGTGTTGTGGTGTTGTTGTGTTGTTGTGCGGTGGTGTTGTGGTGTTATGGTCACAGAGGTAATCAATGTCCACTTTGAGACAATAAAGCAGTTCCATTGAGACAGGAGACATGCTGTGAAAAACAGGTTTTTATCAACATCTAACACCTTTACCTCCCTGATTCCACTTGAGCTCCTTTCCGTCCATATACTCTGACTGATTGACATAAATTACACCTGACACACTGTCTGCAACTGAGATGGAAGGCAAATGTCTTTGCCAGACCATATTAAACTGGCAATTCAATCATCATGATGTAGAGTGTGTGTGTGTGTGTGTGTGTGTGTGTGTGTGTGTGTGTGTGTGTGTGTGTGTGTGTGTGTGTGTGTGTGTGTGTGTGTGTGTGTGTGTGTGTGTGTGTGTGTGTGTGTGTTTCATTTCCATGGTATGTTCACAGGCATACATTACACTCATATAAGTGTCCCTATAGACCTCGCTATCAGGCCATTGATTTGATGTCCGTGGTGTTGCTGGTGGTCTCAGTAAGCCACTTTGTCTCCATTATACACATGATGTATGCTGTGTTCATGCAGTATTTCTGTCACAGGCTGAAGGGAGGGGGCTTAAAGAGCTTGTCAAATGGCATGTTTATTATCATACCCAATAAAGAACTAGAAAAACACGGGCCCTCGTAAAAGAAGCGCCATTATAAGACCACTATTCACTTCGCTGTATGAACACACACGTGCTCTACCAAGACGTGGATAAACATGGATGCAAACAGACAGATATTCACAATCATAGACACACAGGTGAGCAAACACACACAGATTAACTTGCATTAGCATATGTGACTCACCACCTGGATTTAGTCGTATGTAGTGAAATGGTGTTTCCTACATTGGATAAAAGTAGAGACTCAGATCTACAAAATAGTATATCATAGACTGCATTTGAGGAACAATGGGAAAGTAATTCTGCTTTGAAAGTTGATCAACTTGTAAACTCACTTTTGAGAAAATGGCCTTTGAATGTTTTGGTATCTAGTGAAGAGCTCTTCTTTGTCTAAACCCATTCAGCATGGTTCACACCCTCTTTAGCTTTAGCCCCACCCATCTCGGAGTGCACACTTGATGCTCTGGCCAATGATGTGTTTACCTCTGGATAACATGAAAACAGCCTAACCAGCTCTGCTGGCAACATTTTAATTCTGCTTTTTTTGCAGACATTTACTGACACCGGCCATATTCAACGAGTGTTGTACACGCGTCACGTAACAATAGCTAACGGGCCAGCCAGCTAACGTTAGCTAGTAAAACAACAATAAACAAAGCGCCAACAATGCCTAACATTAGGCCCTAGAACTATAAACATACACACACATACACACAGACAAACAAACGCACACACTCCTGCGGTGTGTCCAGTGAGGCCACCATAAGGCTGAAGCCCTCTCTTCGGATGATGTCTTCATGAACTGTAATCCCCTCCTGCGAGAGAGAGAGGGGGGATGGCCTGCAGGCACAAGTCTCTCCACTGATTTACGAGACTCTCATTTCCCACTCTTGCCACGTGCCCACACATATCACACACACTGAGGAAAATAGTATCCTGCAGCAGAATACAGTATGCTCTGTCTATCTGTCTGTCTGTCTGTCTGTCTGTCTGTCTGTCTGTCTGTCTGTCTGTCTGTCTGTCTGTCTGTCTGTCTGTCTGTCTGTCTGTGTGTGTCTGTCTGACTCTCTCTCCTGTCTGTCTGTCTGTCTGTCTGTCTGTCTGTCTGTCTGTCTGTCTGTCTGTCTGTCTGTCTGTCTGTCTGTCTGTCTGTCTGTCTGTCTGTCTCTCTCTCTCTCTCTCTCTCTCTCTGTCTCTCTCAATTCAATTCAATTCAATTCAAGGGTTTCATTGCCATGGGAAACATGTGTTAACATTGCCAAAGCAAGTGAGGTAGATAATATATAAAGTGAATATATAAAGTGAAATAAACAATAAAAATTAAACATTACACATACAGAAGTTTCAAAACATGGCATATTGTGGAATTTCACACAGTAGATATGGGAGTTTATCAAAATTGGGTTTGTTTTCGAATTCTTTGTGGATCTGTGTAATGTCTCTAATATGGTCATACATTGGGCAGGAGGTAAGGAAGTGCAGCTCAGTCTCCACCTCATTTTGTAGGCAGTGAGCGCATAGCCTGTCTTCCCTTGAGAGCCATGTCTGCCTACAGAGGCATTTCTCAATAGCAAGCCTATGCTCACTGAGTCTGTACATAGTCAAAGCTTTCCTTAAGTTTGGGTCAGTCACAGTGGTCAGGTATTCTGCCACTGTGTACTCTCTGTTTAGGGCCAAATAGCATTCTAGTTTGCTCTGTTTTTTTGTTAATTCTTTCCAATGTGTCAAGTAATTATCTTTTTGTTTTCTCATGATTTGCTTGGGTCTAATTTTGCTGCTGTCCTGGGGCTCTGTGGGGTTTGTTGTGTTTGTGAATGGAGACCCAGGACCAGCTTGCTTAGGGGACTCTTCTCCAGGTGCATCTCTCTTTAGGTGATGGCTTTGTTATGGAAGGTTTGGGAATCGTTTCCTTTTAGGTGGTTGTAGATTTTAACGTCTCATTTCTGGATTTTGATAATTAGTGGGTATCGGCCTAATTCTGCTCTGCATGCATTATTTGGTGTTCTAGAGGATATATTCAGAGGATATTTTTTGCAGAATTCTGCATGCAGTCTCAATTTGGTGTTTGTCCCATTTGATGAAATCTTGGTTGGTGAGTGGACCCCAGACCTCACAACCATAAAGGGCACTGTGTTCTATGACTGATTCAAGTATTTTTAGCCAGATCCTAATTGGTATGTTGAATTTTATGTTCCTTTTGATGGCATAGAATACCCTTCTTGCCTTGTCTCTCAGATCTTTCACAGCTTTGTGTGAGATACCTGTGGCGCTGATGTTTAGGCGGAGGTATGTATAGTTTGTTGTGTGCTCTATGGCAACGGTGTCTGGATGGAATTTGTATTTGTGGTCCTGGCGACTGGACCTTTTTTGGAACACCATTATTTTGGTCTTACTGAGATTTACTGTCAGGGCCCAGGTCTGGCAGAATCTGTGCATAATATCTAGGTGCTGCTGTAGGCCGTCCTTGGTTGGGGACAGAAGCACCAGATCATCAGCAAACAGTAGACATTTGACTTCAGATTCTAGTAGGGGGAGGCCGAGTGTTGCAGACTTTTCTAGTGCCCGCACCAATTCGTTGATATATATGTTGAAGAGGGTGGGGCTTAAGCTGCATCCCTGTCTCACCCCACGGCCCCATGGGAAGAAATATGTGTGTTTTTTGCCAATTTTAACCGCACACTTGTTGTTTGTGTACATGGATTTTAAAATATGTCGTATGTTTTACCCCCAACACCACTTTCCATCAATTTGTATAGCAGACCCTCATGCCAAATTGAGTCGAAGGCTTTTTTGAAATCAACAAAGTATGAGAGGACTTTGCCTTTGTTTTGGTTTGTTTGTTTGTCAATTAGGGTGTGCAGGGTGAATACATGGTCTGTTGTACAGTAATTTGGTAAAAAGCCAATTTGACATTTGCTCAGTACATTGTTTTCACTGAGGAAATGTATGAGTCTGCTGTTAATGATTAAGGCAGAGGATTTTCCCAAGGTTGCTGTTGACGCATATCCCACGATAGTTATTGGGGTCAAATTTGTCTCCACTTTTGTGGATTGGGGTGATCAGTCCTTGGTTCCAAATATTGGGGAAGATGCCAGAGCTAAGGACGATGTTAAAGAGTTTTAGTATAGCCAATTGGAATTTGTTGTCTGTATATTTGATCATTTCATTAAGGATACCATCAACACCACATGCCTTTTTGGGTTGGAGGGTTTTTATTTTGTCCTGTAGCTCATTCAAGGTAATTGGAGAATCCAGTGGGTTCTGGTAGTCTTTAATAGTTGATTCTAAGATTTGTATTTGATCCTGTATATGTTTTTGCTCTTAATTCCTTGTTATAGAGCCAAAAAGATTGGAGAAGTGGTTTACCCATACATCTCCATTTTGGATAGATAATTCTTTGTGTTGTTGTTTGTTTAGTGTTTTCCAATTTTCCCAGAAGTGGTTCGAGTCTATGGATTCTTCAATTACATTGAGCTGATTTCTGACGTGCTGTTCCTTCTTTTTCTGTATTGTATTTCTTTATTGTTTTAGTGATTCACCATAGTGAAGATGTAGACTCAGGTTTTCTGGGTCTCTATGTTTTTGGTTGGACAGGTTTCTCAATTTCTTTCTTAGATTTTTGCATTCTTCATCAAACCATTTGTCATTGTTATTCATTTTCTTCGGTTTTCTATTTGAGATTGTTTTTATTTAATAGGGAAGCTGAGAGGCCTCTCTCTGTGTCCCAGCATCTCCTCTCCCTGTCTCCCAGCATCTCCTCTCCCTGTCAACCTGTCTCCCAGCATCTCCTCTCCCTGTCAACCTGTCTCCCAGCATCTCCTCTCCCTGTCGACCTGTCTCCCAGCATCTCCTCTCCCTGTCGACCTGTCTCCCAGCATCTCCTCTCCATCTCACAGCATCTCCTCTCCCCGTCTCCTAGCATCTCCTCTCCCCGTCTCCCAGCATCTCCTCTCCCTGTATCTCCGTCTCACTGTCTCCCAGCATCTCCTCTCCATCTCCCAGCATCTCCTCTCCCTGTCTCCCAGCATCTCCTCTCCCCGTCTGCCAGCATCTCCTCTCCCTGTATCTCCGTCTCACTGTCTCCCAGCATCTCCTCTCCATCTCCCAGCATCTCCTCTCCCTGTCTCCCAGCATCTCCTCTCCCCGTCTCCCAGCATCTCCTCTCCCTGTCTCTCCCTGTCTCCCAGCATCTCATTAACTCTCATTATTAGTGTGACAATGTTAAATGCCAAAGCAATTAACAAGTATTAATATAATCAAGGTAATCACATCATGAAAACATCATGATGATGAAATAATTACTACTTTCCAGGAACTATCCCTCCCTCCCTCGTGTCAGCTGCCATCCCTCTCGACTACCCAGCCCTCTTACTCCTTCTCATTCACAACTCCTCATGTGCCGCTATCCAACTGCTAATCATCCTCCTCTGTCTACTACTCTTCCTCTATCCCTCGCTCTTTCTCTCATTCGCCTTCTCCTCGTATCCCCTCCCTCTCTCTCTTGCCCATCACTGTGCCAGGCTGTAAATCTAATCTGGATGATTGCTGATCGGTGCTCAGCTGTTGAGACCTTGGCCGCCATTTAGGTCCTGACGTTAATTGCCCATCGCCGTGGAGACTGGAGAGGAAGAGAAAGGAGGGGCTAGTGGGGATGGCGTTAATGGAATTAGACAGGAATCATCTCGGAAAAACCTGTTCCATGATCCTTATTATCCCCAGGCACGGCCACGGCTTAGTGTCTTCACCTCGTCTGTTAGCCCAAATTAACCTTCTGGCCGAGATCATTCCTCAGAATAAGGACTGGGAAAATGCCAGAATTCCTATAGCCGTTCCAAGGGGGCATACAGGTGTTTTCAATGCATAACAATGTGCTAAACAATGCTAGTATGAAACAAATAGGCATAATATGCTAGCATATAACAATGGTAACAATGGATTTTATGCATGATGAAGTGTGTATGTTGGAAATACACAGCTGGATTCTGATTTTCTGACTAAGACAAGCGAACGGTTCCCATGGGCTGGGATTGGAGAGAGGGGGATGGATAAGGATGTTGGCATCTCTGGATGGAAATCAGGGTGAGTGTGTGTGTGAGCGGATCTAATCCTAATGTGGGTTTGTCAGGCCCTTTCTAGTTCTGGAAGAAGAACCCCTGCCATTTCGTCTCTTTAGCTGTCAATCCCCTCGGAGGGTGGTGGCGGCATCCCCCTTCATATTTCTGTCATAAAACTGAATAGAGACCGGCTCATTTCATATGGAGGATATGCAGGGGGGTTCTATTTCCCACCAAAGATAGACAGAGAGAGAGAGAGAGAGAGAGAGAGTTAGAGAGCGAAAGAGAGAGAGAGAAAGAGAGAGAGAGAGATGGGGAGATAGAGAGAATAAACTTCTAGAAGCCAACAGACAATATGAGGGGGACAGTTGGGGGCGAGAGAGTAGCCACGGTGAGGATGGACCTGTGGCAACAGGATCAAATAGAACAATAACCAAAACTACTGACACAAAACTACTCTAACCCTGTAGGGATGGTAAAGAGAAGGAGGAAGAGGGAGAGAGAGAGGGAGAGAGATAGAGAGACAGAGGGTGGGGGGTACAAGTGCAGCAGGACATGTGATGCCATTGCTGTCTTAGAGTGACAGGGGGTGACTGAGAGTGAGATTTCAGAATTGAGATGAGAAAGACAAGAGACAGATAGTGTGTGTGAGAGAAAGACACGGGAATGAGACAGAGAGGGAGGGAGTAGAGAGGGAGGGGGTAGAGAGGGAGGGAGTAGAGAGGGAGTGAGTAGAGAGGGAGTGGAGAGGGAGGGAATAGAGAGTGAGGGAGTAGAGGGCGAGGGAGTAGAGAGGGAGTGGAGAGGGAGGGAGTAGAGAGGGAGTGGAGAGAGGGGGAATAGAGAGGGAGGGAGTAGAGGGGAGGGAGTAGAGGGGAGGTAGGGGGTGGAAAGGGAGGTAATAGAGAGGGAGGGAGAAGAGAGGGAGGGAGTAGAGAGGGAGGGAGTAGAGAGGGAGGGAGTAGAGGGGGAGGGGTAGAGGGGGAGGGAGGGGGTGGAAAGGGAGGTAATAGAGAGGGAGGGAGAAGAGAGGGAGGGAGGAGAGAGGGAGGGAGTAGAGAGGGAGGGAGTAGAGGGGAGGGAGTAGAGAGGGAGGGACTATAGAGGGAGTGGAGAGGGAGGGAATAGAGAGGGAGGGAGTAGAGAGGGAGTGGAGAGAGCGGGAATAGAGAGGGGGGAGTAGAGGGGAGGGAGTAGAGGGGGAGGGAGGGGTGGAAAGGAGGTAATAGAGAAGGAGGGAGTAGAGAGGGAGGGAGTAGAGAGGGAGTGGAGAGAGGGGGAATAGAGAGGGAGGGAGTAGAGGGGGAGGGAGTAGAGGGGGAGGGAGTAGAGAGGGAGGGAGGAGAGAGGGAGTGGAGAGGGAGGGAATAGAGAGTGAGGGAGTAGAGGGCGAGGGAGTAGAGAGGGAGTGGAGAGGGAGGGAGTAGAGAGGGAGTGGAGAGAGGGGGAATAGAGAGGGAGGGAGTAGAGGGGGAGGGAGTAGAGGGGGAGGTAGGGGGTGGAAAGGGAGGTAATAGAGAGGGAGGGAGAAGAGAGGGAGGGAGTAGAGAGGGAGGGAGTAGAGAGGGAGGGAGTAGAGGGGGAGGGAGTAGAGGGGGAGGGAGGGGGTGGAAAGGGAGGTAATAGAGAGGGAGGGAGAAGAGAGGGAGGGAGTAGAGAGGGAGGGAGTAGAGAGGGAGGGAGTAGAGGGGGAGGGAGTAGAGAGGGAGGGACTATAGAGGGAGTGGAGAGGGAGGGAATAGAGAGGGAGGGAGTAGAGAGGGAGTGGAGAGAGCGGGAATAGAGAGGGGGGAGTAGAGGGGAGGGAGTAGAGGGGGAGGGAGGGGGTGGAAAGGGAGGTAATAGAGAAGGAGGGAGTAGAGAGGGAGGGAGTAGAGAGGGAGTGGAGAGAGGGGGAATAGAGAGGGAGGGAGTAGAGGGGGAGGGAGTAGAGGGGAGGGAGTAGAGAGGGAGGGAGTAGAGAGGGAGTGGAGAGGGAGGAATAGAGAGTGAGGGAGTAGAGGGCCAGGGAGTAGAGAGGGAGTGGAGAGGGAGGGGAGTAGAGAGGGAGTGGAGAGAGGGGGAATAGAGAGGGAGGGAGTAGAGGGGGAGGGAGTAGAGGGGGAGGGAGCGGGTGGAAAGGGAGGTAATAGAGAGGGAGGGAGAAGAGAGGGAGGGAGAAGAGAGGGAGGGAGAAGAGAGGGAGGGAGAAGAGAGGGAGGGAGTAGAGAGGGAGGGAGTAGAGGGGAGGGAGTAGAGATGAAGGGAGTAGAGAGGGAGGGAGGGGGTAGAGAGGGAGGGAGGGGGTAGAGAGGGAGGGAGTAGAGGGGGAGGGAGTAGAGAGGGAGGGAGTAGAGAGGGAGGGATGGGGTAGAGAGGGAGGGAGTAGAGAGGGAGGGAGGGAGTGGAGAGGGATAGAGAGGGAGGTTGTCGAGGAGAGAGAAGAGAGAGAAATAGTAGGCAGACATGGCTCTCAAGAGAAGACACGCTATGTGCACACTGCCCACAAAATGAGGTGGAAACTGAGCTGCACTTCCTAACCTCCTCCCAAATGTATGACCATATTAGAGATATACATTTTCCTCAGATTACACAGAGCCTCAAAGAATTCGAAAACAAATCCAATTTTGACAAACTCCCATATCTACTGGGTGAAATTCCACAGTCTGCAATCACAGCAGCAAGATTTGTGACCTGTTGCCACAAGAAATGGGCAACCAGTGAAGAACAAACACCATTGTAAATACAACCCATATTTATGCTTATTTTATTTTTTTGTGTACTTTAACCATTTGCACATTGTTACAACACTGTATATATACGTAACATGACATTTTTAATGTCTTTATTGTTATGAAACTACTGTATGTGTAATGTTTACTGTTCACTTTTATTTCACTTTTGTTTACAATCTACTTCACTTGCTTTGGCATTAAAAGAGAGAAAGAGAGGGATACTGAGACACAGGGACAGAGAGAGTAACACAGAGAAGATATATATATATATATAATATGACATTTGTAATGTCTTTACTGTTTTGAAACTGTTGTATGTGTAATGTTTACTGTTAATTTTTGTTGTTTTTCACTTTATATATTCACTTTGTATGTTGTCTACCTCACTTGCTTTGGCAATGTTAACACATGTTTCCCATGCCAATAAAGCCCTTGAATTGAATTGAATTGAATTGAAAGAGAGAGAGATAGAGAGAAAGAGTGGGATACTGAGACACAGGGACAGAGAGAGTAACACAGAGAAAGAGAGAGAGATAGAGAGAAAGAGTGAGATAAAGACAGAGACAGAGAGAGTAGAACAGATAGAGAGAAAGAGAGTGAGAGAAAGAGAGAGAGACAGACAGATTGAGAGAGAGAGAGAGAGAGAGAGAGAGAGAGAGACAGAGACAGAGAGAGAAACACAGAGAGAGAGAAAGAGGTATTGGAGGGAAAACATGTGATTTTATTAAATCAATGTACACTAAAAACAAATGTGCGGTTAAAATTGGCAACAAGCAAACAGACTTCTTCTCTCAGGGACGGGGAGTGAAACAGGGCTGCCCAATAAGTCCAACACTATTTACCATCTACATTAATGATTTGGCAAAAACATTAGAAGAATCGGCAGCACCTGGTATCACCCTATACTGTACGCAGATGACCTGGTGCTGCTGTCTCCCACTAAAGAGGGGTTACAGCAGCAACTAGATCGTCTTCACAGGTTCTGTCAGACCTGGGCTCTGACCATTAACCTAAAAAAACAGAAATATAATGATATTCCAAAAAAGGTCTGGAAATAAGGATGACAAATATTAATTATATTTGGACACAGTTCTATTAGAACACAGCAAAAACTACACATACAGTATCTAGGACTAAATATCAGCAACACAGGTAGCTTTCACATGGCTGTGAATGAGCTGAGACAAAGCAAGAAGAGCATTCTATGCCATTAAAAGGAACATTAAAATAGAAATTCCGATTAGAATCTGGCTCAACATTTTTCTATCAGTTATAGAACCAATTGCTCTATATGGCAGTGAAGTATGGGGTCCAATCTCTAATAATGCATTTACCAAATGGGACAAACATCCAATAGAAATACTGCATGCAGAGTTTTGCAAGACTGTATTGCAAGTGCAAAGAAAAACTTAAAATAACTGAGCAGAATTGGGCCAACACCCCTCCTCATTTGAATAGAAAAAGACCCATCAAATTTTACAACCATCTAAAAACAAGTGACCCGAAAACATTCCATCACACAGCTCTACAATGTCAAGAGATGAAAAAAGTGAAGAGTCCCCTCAGCCAGCTGGTTCTGAGGCTCAGTTCACAAACCCAAACCAACCCCATAGAGCCTCAGGACAGCACTCAGAAAATCTGGCCCAACCAAATCATCACAAAACAAAAAGAAAAATATATCACCTATTGGAAAGACACCACAAAAAATCAAAGTAAACTTCAATGCTCTTTGGCTCTAAACAGACAGTACATGGTGGCTGACTATCTGACCACTGTGACTGATAGAAAACATTGACTAGGTACAGACTCAGTGAGCACAGTCTGGCTATAGAGACCGGTCGTCACAGACAAACCTGGCTGCCCAGAAAGGACAGGCTGTGCTCACTCTGCATTTCCTATTACACTGTGACAAATACTCAGACCTAAGAGAATATTTCTTTCCCAAAATTATAATTCATTACAAAGAATTTGAAACGATAAAAGATTAAGACAAAATCAAATATTTATTGGGTGAAAAGCCAAAATGTGCAGTTTTAGCAGCCAAATGTGTTCTCCTGCCACAACCTGAGGGACAGCCAGTGAAAAGTGCAAAGTAATGTCGATAATATTTCCCATCTTGTTTTGTTTTGTCTTTCATACCAGGTCATGTGTCTAATCAGTCATGTTGACACTGGTCTACTACCACGTCATGTGTCTTCTGAGTCATGTTGACACTGGTCTACTACCAGGTCAGGTGTCTTCTCAGTCATGTTGACACTGGTCTACTACCAGGTCAGGTGTCTTCTAAGTCATGTTGACACTGGTCCACTACCATTGCTTTAATGTATTGTTGTTCTCATTAATATTGTTGTTGAAGTTGTTACTGGTAATCCCATGTCCACTACGACTATTATTATTGCTGTTGGTCCCACCATTTATTTATATATAAATATATGTTTGTATTTTATTTTGATTTTTGGATATGTATACTTTGACAATGTAAGTAATAATGAACTTGCCATGTCAATAAAGTCAATTGAATTGAAAAAGAAATATGTTGAATTGAATTGAGAGAGAGACAGAAAGAAAGAGAGAGAAAGAGAGAAAGAGAGAGAGAGACAGATTGAGAGAGAGAGAGAGAGAGAGAGAGAGAGAAAGAGAAACACAGAGAGAGAAAGAGAGAGAGACAGAGAGAGAGAGAGAGAGAGAGAGAGAGAGAGAGAGAGAGAGAGTAACAATAACAAGTGTGAGAGAAAGTTGGACATGAGGAGAGAAAGAAAAACTGAGACAGAAAGAGAGAGACAGAGAGAATAAGATTAGGAGACTGAGGGAGAGATAAGTGTCCCAGTGTGTGTCTAACCCAGCAGTGTAATGACCCTACCGTCTGTGGGCTGCTGTGTTATGAGACTACAACACACATGGAGATTCACTACTAGACCAGAGGATAATGAGCTCAACAGAGCCTGCTCTAATTCTCACTATTCCTTACTGTTACCTGAGACGGAACAAGGCCCTCTGAGAGTGTGTGTGTGTGTGTGTGTGTGTGTGTGTGTGTGTGTGTGTGTGTGTGTGTGTGTGTGTGTGTGTGTGTGTGTGTGTGTGTGTGTGTGTGTGTGTGTGTGTGTGTGTGTGTGTGTGTGTGTGTGTGTGTGTGTGTGTGTGTGTGTGTGTGTGTGTGTGTGTGTGTTTTTCATAGAACATAAGCATGTGTGTAATGTCTACAGTCTCAAGGCCTGTAAGGTTGTCAGGACATTGAAAGCCTGACAGGGGAGTTGAGCAGGCATAGTTAAAGCTGGACTCTGTCAGAGCAGACTGAGAGAGGACAGAAATGCACAGCCCTGAAGAACTTGGCAACAGCAAAAAGCTGAGGGCAGAAACCTGAGGAAAGTGAGATGGAACAGGGAAGACTGCAGCCTATAGGGAGCGAAGGATGGAAGGAGGGAGAGAGAGGGGTGAGAGATAAAGAGAGAGAGAGAGAGCAGGACAGAGTTTAGAAGATGGATACACCAGCAGAAGAAACCTGCATCATTGTCCATTACTGTGTTGTCTAGTCTCTGCCTCTGTATGAGAAACCGATCTGACTCCATCACTTCATAGCCACTCCACAGGGTCCTATCAAGGACACTGCCAACAAGGGCACAAACCTTACACAAATAAACAAACCAACAAGGGCACAAACCTTACACAAATAAACAAACCAACAAGGGCACAAACCTTACACAAATAAACAAACCAACAAGGGCACAAACCTTACACAAATAAACAAACTAACAAGGGCACAAACCTTACACAAATAAACAAACCAACAAGGGCACAAACCTTACACAAATAAACAAACCAACAAGGGCACAAACCTTACACAAATAAACAAACTAACAAGGGCACAAACCTTACACAAATAAACAAACCAACAAGCAAACACTCAATCCAATCCAACCATTTAAGTCTCCATTCAAAGAGCCACAGCTTCATCTGATAAACTCTCCAGTCTGAACGATTTACTCTGAACGAGTACTTCTGAAGGTCACGAGCTCTTCAGACAAGAATTCTAAAAGAGACAGCAGACATGTTAAGAATATACGATTTGCAGCTCTGAAATGTAATCTTAGCTGTAATGTAATCTTAGCTGTAATCTTAGCTGAATATTTTGAAGTTTACAAATGAAAGACTGACAACATAAACTAAAGCATGTGTGGCTTTGCTCAACCATTATCATTTAGGGGGATTCTTATATTTGTCCTGTTGCACACAAAGGTGTAATGGAAATGTACTTATTTCATATCCTAACTCCCCCTTGAGAATGACAACACCATTGACCAGCATCCCTGGAGCAATTAAGAGCATTGTTCAATGGTACAGCGACAGATTTTTCACCTTGTCGACTTAGGTAATCAAAACAGCAACCTTTCGGTTACTGGCCCAACGCTCTAACCACGAGGCTACCAGCTGCTCCATTTACTAAGCTAAATTAAGGATAGCTATTGACAGTAGCAAGCAGCAAAGGCACATTTAGGTTACTTTAGTATTTCATTGTTGCAATTTCTAGTCTATATGCTACACAACATTTCTAAGTGTATAATTGCTTTATTTTCCTACACAACGTAACAGTAAGAAGCTAAGTGATTAAAAACAAACATCCTGTGAATTAAGAGGGAAGAGATAGATTGGCTAGAGGAGAAGATAAGGTATAGAGTGGAGGAAAGGAGGAGTGATAGGAATCAGCCAAGGCTGCTTTATGAAGGGTAAAAACAAACCCTTTTCTCTCAGAGAGAAACAGATACGTAAATGCCCTTACAAAATGTCTGCCTTCACTAAAGATAACTTAGTTTGGGATAAGGAAGGGATGATGGGAATATTTTTTTTTTTAAACCAAATCAAATTTTAATGGTCACATACACATATTTTATTTTTTATTGCGGGTGTAGCGAAATGCTTATGTTCCTAGCTCCAACAGTGCAGAAATACCTAACAATACAAAACAATGCACACATATAGAGATATTAGAATGAGCAATGTTAGTGTCCGGAATATAAATACATACTGAACAAAAATATAAATGCAACAATTTCATAGATTTGAATGAGTTACAGTTCATTTGAAGAAATCAGTCAATTGAAGTAAATAAATTAGACCCTAATCTATGGATTTCACATGACTGGGAATAGAGATATGCATCTGTTGGTCAGAGATACCTTCAAGAACAAAACGGGCCTCACAATGGGCCTTAAGATCGCATCACGCTGTTTCTGTGCATTCAAATTGCCATCGATAAAATGCAATATGTTTCATTGTCTGTAGCATATGCCTGCCCATACCTTAAGGTCACCACCACCATAGGGCAAACCACTTGCCCACACGACACCATATATGTGGTCTGCGTTTGTGAGGACGGTTGGACGTACTGCCAAATTCTCTGAAACAACGTTAGAGGCGGCTTATGGTAGAGAAATTAACATTAACTTCTCTGACAACAGCTCTGGTGGACATTCCTGCAGTCAGCATACCAATTGTTGTGTGACAAAATTGCACATTTTAGAGTTGCCTTTTATTGTCCCCAGCACAAGGTGCACCTGTGTAATGATCATACTGTTTAATCAGCTTCTTGATATGCCACACATGTCAGGTGGATGGATTATATTGGCAAAGAAGAAATGCTCTTACAGGGAGGTAAGGGAGGTAAACACATTTATGCAGTACATTTGAGAGAAATAAGCTGTGTGTGCGTATGGAACATTTATGGGATCTTTTATTACAGCTTATTAAACAAGGGAACAACATTATACATGTTTCATTTATATTTTTCAGTATATATACAGTGCGAGTCAAAATATTGGACACACCTACACATTCACAGGTTTTTCTTTATTGTTACTATTTTCTACATTGTAGAATAATAGTGAAGACATCAAAACTATGAAATAACACATATGGAATGATGTAGTAACCAAAACCATCTAAATATATTTTATCTTTCAGATTCTTCAAAGTAGCCACCCTTTGCCTTGATGACAGCTTTGTACACTCACACATTATGAGTAGCATATTAATATAATTGGTGTGTAGAGCAGTAATTATATAGGATAGGCCTTGACTAGAATACAGTACATACATATGAAGTGGGTAAAACAGTATGTAAACATTATTCAAGTCGCCAGTGTTGAATGGCTACAGTGACTTGAGAAAGTATTCACCCCCTTGGCATTTTTCCTATTTTGTTGCCTTACAACCTGGAATTAAAATGTATTTTTGGGGTGTTTGTATCATTTGATTTACACAACATGCCTACCACTTTGAAGGTGAAACATGTTTTTTTTTATTGTGAAGCAAAAATAAGAAATAGGACAAAAAAAACGTAAAACTTGAAAGTAGATAACTATTCACCCCCCAAAGCCAATACTTTGTAGAGACACATTTTGCAGCAATTAAAGCTGCAAGTCTCTTGGGGTATGTCTCTATAAGCTTGACACATCGAGCCACTGGGATTTGACTAGGCCATTCACACCACAGATTCTCAAATGGATTGAGGTCTGGGCTTTGACTAGGCCATTCCAAGACATTTAAATGTTTCCCCTTAAACCACTCAAGTGTTGCTTTTGCAGTATGCTTAGGGTCATTGTCCTGCTGGAAGGTGAACCTCCTTCACAGTCTCAAATCTCTGGAAGACTGAAACAGGTGCCATGACGTTGGCCTGGGGGTAGGTTTAAGACATAAATACCTCTTCCCCCCCTTTTTCCTCTCTCTCTACCCTACTGATGTTACATTTGCAAAACCCTTGGTTAGCATAGAGATTCTGGGAACATCAGAAGGTGGGGGGAAATGAACAGTATTCTGGTAATCTGTCCAATTGAACATATGCGGTGGTACTTAATGAATTTGATGTCAGTTCTGTTGTCATCTGAGACATTCTCATCAATGATAAGATGACATAAACTCTACAGTGGAAAGTCTACACATCAGAGTTATCGGATTCACATGGAATTGTTGTTCAATTTAAATGTTTGAATATGAAATTATTCGTGATGGAATGAAATGTGATTTTAGATTCTAAAATGTGAGATTTGGGTTTTCATAAATTAGGGCTATGCTCAATCAGTGGCCCGCCCCTGTGAAGGGACATGGGCTATAAAACTTTTCAAACACGCCCTCCTCTCCCTTCCTATATAAAGCCTTGACGACAATATTACCTCCTGTTCCGAGGATGTGAGGACAACGGTCCGATGTCAGAATGGTTCAGATAATAACTACAGAACGAAGCCAACATCAGCGTAAGCTTTGGTTGCGAAATGAACGTTGAACTCGTATTCACTACAGAAGTGATACCTCCTAGCCTTTGAGTTAGCAACAGCCGCTGCAAACGAAGGTTAGGAAGAAACAGACAGAGTATCCCGTCTACCACACAACGACAACGTATTAAATTCACCAGCAGAGACATTCTTCAAGGGACAAAGGACTCGGTTGGGCAACACGGCCTTCCATCTACCACCAACATACCGAAGCACAGCTCAGAGTAAATATATATTGCATTTTCCTTTTCCAAATGGGCGGTAATTTAGAATGCGTAAGATACTGTATTTACGATAGCACAGCTTCGCCCTTTGTTCCTCAGTCTTCCCGCTCTTTCACTCAAACCCAGCCCCTTTTCTTTTGTGTAACCAGCTGTCATATCTGTTCCGCCCGCTAGGGACGTTTTCCTTTATGACGTAATTTGTAATCAAGTTATGATTTAATTATGTGTAGGTGTAATTCTGTGTGATTAGTTAGGTATTTAGTAAATAAATAATTAAACCCAATTTTGCATTGATGATTCAACTTGTTAGCCAGGGTTCGTGCAGATAACCAAGAACTTACAACTTTCAGATGAGACTGAATTAAGATGACAATTAATATAGACTGCTATTGATGTAAAATATTACTAGGTCTTTAAGAGTTTATTAGGAAGATAACAGCTCTATAAATATTATTTTGTGGTGCCCGACTCTCTAGTTAATTACATTTACATTATTAGCTCAATCAGGTAATATTAATTACGGAGAAATTATTTTATAGAATAGCATGTCGTATAACTTAATCCGGCATAGCCAAAGACACGACACAGATTTCCCTTAAGAATTTCCCTGTATTGAGCACCATCCATCATTCCTTTAATTCTGACCAGTGTCCCAGTCCCTGCCGATGAAAAACATCCCTATTCTTGGGGTGATGAGAGGTGTTGGGTATGCGCCAGGTGTTGGGTTTTCTTTGATGGCCAAAAAGCTACATTTTAGTCTCATCTGACCAAAATACCTTCTTCCATATATTTGCGGAGTCTCCCACATGCATTTTGGCGAACACCAAACGTGTTTGCTTATTGTTTTCTTTAAGCAATGGCTTTTTTTCTGGACACTCTTCTGTAAAGCAGCTCTGTGGAGTGTACGTCTTAGAGTGGTCCTGTGGACAGACACTCCAATCTCCGCTATGGAGCTTTGCAGCTCCTTCAGGGTTATCTTTGGTCTCTTTGTTGCCTCTCTGATTACAGTTTTTTTCGATTGCTAAACGACAGTGGACACAACTGGAGTCACATGTGCAAAACTCTAACTACAGTCTGCACAGCAGCAGTTCATGTGGACCAAACTCTAGTTCGTTTTTCATTGCTTGAACACAGTTTTCAAAACTCTACACACTTATCCCATGACTTTAACCACAACCTGCACAACACTGTGGATTTACAGCACTTTGTTCAAATGCTAACACACTGCTGTCAAAACTGTGAACCACACATTCAAAACTGAATAGATGTCAGCCTTGTGCCTTTCAAACACTGCTGATTGCAATTTCAGCTGAAAGGCTAAGCAGGTGTCTTGTTTTAGACTTGTTAGTGAACACACACACATATTACAGTATATATAGGTAGAGCTCAGAAAGACTCATTTTGGAAATGGAACAAGGAAGATGGGTTCGTGGAGGGAGAAGGGTGGCAGGGAGAGGGGCGGATGCGTGGAGGAAGACAAAGAGCTGTTATTTCAGATGAAATAAGGGCTACACTTATAGACCATGTCGTGAACCATGGTCTCTCATTGAGAGAGGCAGGGTTGAGGGTGCAACCCAATCTGCAAAGATCCACAGTGGCATCTGTAATGCGAATTTTCCATCATGCAAACAGGTGAGAGTTACATCCTTACAGTAAATGAAAACATTACAGGAATCTATTTTGTATTGCAATTATAGAATATTTACACAGATATATATTACAGTAAGTTTAACTGTAAAATATATTTTTACAACAGGACCCTAAGGCTGCCCCCAACAGGGGGAAGAGGAAAAATATTTTCAGATGCGCAGGAAAATGCTATTGTTGACAGGGTTGTTGTCAACAATGCAATAAAACTGCGGGAGATTCAAGATAGAGTGCTGGCTGATAATGATATATTTGAAAATGTTAATTTTGTCAGCACAACAACTATTGCTCGAGTCCTAAAGAAACACCAAGTTACAATGAAACAGTTATACACTGTACCGTTTGAGAGAAACAGTGAACGGGTAAAAGAGCAAAGATACCAATATGTCCAGGTAAGACGTCTGAGGTTACGTACACAGCTATACAAAATATTTACAGTAAAAAAAAACACTAGCATGTCTACAGTAAAACTGTGCACTTACTGTTTTTCAGAGAGTAATGGAGGTGGAAGCACTGGAAAGACCACATTCATTTGTATTTATCGATGAAGCTGGATTTAACCTTGCCAAAACACGGTGCAGAGGAAGGAATGTTATAGGTCAAAGGGCCACTGTGGAGGTTCCAGGCCAAAGGGGGGGAAATATCACCATGTGTGCTGCAAAGGCCAATGATGGTTTGCTTCTCAAAACACCACTCATTGGCCCATACAACACAGAAAGGCTCATAGCTTTCCTAGAACAGCTCTATGCTCAGCTAGTGCCAGCAGAACAGGGGGAGCCAGTAAGAAACCCACAAGTTTTTGTCATAGTTTGCGATAACGTTGCTTTTCACCACTCTGCAGCTGTCACAGATTGGTTTGCAGCACATCACAGATTTATGGTTTTGTACCTGACTGCATATTCACCCTTCCTCAACCCAATAGAGGAGTTTTTCTCTGCCTGGAGGTGGAAAGTGTTTGGTCACCACCCACATGACCAAATGTCTCTTTTGGAAGCCATGCGTGCCGGATGTGAGGACACGAGACCAGAGGACTGCCAGGGATGGATAAGGCACTCCAAAAGGTTCTTCCCCAGGTGCATGGCAAGAGAAAACATTAGATGTGATGTTGAAGAAAACCTGTGGCCTGATGCTAGAGAGAGGCAGGATTAGCCCCTCAATTATTTGTTCGAATTACAGTATGTACTTTTAGTTTCTACCTTTTTTTTCTCATTACTGTAATTCTGTAAATTACTACAGACTATTGAAGCAAACTGCTAATTTTCATTTATCTTAAAGAATTGTTATGTTCTAAAAAAAATGATAAATCATGTGAAAGAATGTCACTCTTTTCTTTGAAGAAAATGTTACTTTGTATGAAGTCACTGAAATTGTTCAAACTGTAAAGATGAAAAGTTAGTATTTTCTGTATTGGTGTTTGATGCTAGTGTTTTTACTCTCAGTGTGTTCTGAGTGACAGTGTGTGTTATCTCAGTGAGGGTTGTGCATAGTGTTTGGCTGCACTGAGCGTGTTTTGAGCCATGTGTTAAGAGTTGTGTTGCTTGGAATGAGTTTTGCAGGTGATGTGAACTGTTTAGCTCAGGTGACTGTTGGTAGTGCAGACTGTAGTTAGAGTTTTGCACATGTGACTCCAGTTGTGCCCACTGTCGTTTAGCAATCGAAAAAAACGGTAATGCCCTCCTTGCCTGGTCTGTGAGTTTTGGTGGGCGGCCCTCTCTTGGTAGATTTGTTGTGGTGCCAAATTCATTCCATTTTTTAACAATGGATTTAATGGTGCTCTGTGGGATGTTCAAAGTTTCAGATATTTTTTGATCTGATCTGTATTTCTCCACAACTTTGTCCCTGACCTGTTTAGAGAGCTCTGTGGTGGTGCCCCTTGCTTGGTGGTGTTGCAGACTCTGGGGCCTTTCAGAACAGGTGTATATATACTGATGTATATCTGTGACAGATCATTAAACACTTAAATTGCACACAGGTGGACTTTATCCAACTGGCCTCCAACTGCTCTTAAACGCTAGTAAAACAAAATGCATGCTTTTCAACCGTTCGCTGCATGCACCCGCACGCCCGACTAGCATCACCACCCTGGATGGTTCCGACCTAGAATATGTGGACATCTATAAGTACCTAGGTGTCTGGCTAGACTGCAAACTCTCCTTCCAGACTCATATAAAACATCTCCAATCCAAAATCAAATCTAGAGACGGCTTTCTATTTCGCAACAAAGCCTCCTTCACTCACGCCACAAAACTTACCCTGGTAAAACTGACTATCCTATTGATCCTCGACTTCGGCGATGTCATCTACAAAATAGCTTCCAATACTCTACTCAGCAAACTGGATGCAGTTTATCACAGTGCCATCCTTGTACCACCCACCACTGCGACCTGTATGCTCTAGTCGGCTGGCCCTCGTTACATGTTTGTCGCCAGACCCACTGGCTCCAGGTCATCTACAAGTCTATGCTAGGTAAAGATCCGCCTTATCTCAGTTCAGTGGTCACGATGGCAACACCCACCCGTAGCACGCGCTCCAGCAGGTGTATCTCACTGATCATCCCAAAGCCAAAACCTCATTTGGCTGCCTTTCCTTCCAGTTCTCTGCTGCCTACAACTGGAACGATTTGCAAAAATCTCTGAAGTTGGAGACTTTTATCTCCCTCACCAACTTTAAACATCTGCTATCTGAGCAGCTAACCGATCGCTGGAGCTGTACATTGTCCATCAGTATATAGCCCACCCAATTTACCTACCTCATCCCCATACTGTTTTTATTTGATTTACTTTTCTGCTCTTTTGCCCACCAGTATCTCTACCTGCACATGTTCTTCTGATCATTTATCACTCCAGTGTTAATCTGCTAAATTGTAATTATTCACTCCTATGGCCTATTTATTGCCTACCTCCTCATGCCTTTTGCACACAATGTATATAGATTCTTTTTTTTCTACTATGTTATTGACTTGTTTATTGTTTACTCCATGTGTAACTCTGCGTTGTTGTCTGTTCACACTGCTATGCTTTATCTTGGCCAGGTCGCAGTTGCAAATGAGAACTTGTTCTCAACTAGCCTACCTGGTTAAATAAAGGTGAAATAAATAAATACATTTAAAAAATAAATGTAACTAATTATGTGACTTTTGAAGGTAATTGGTTGCAGCAGATCCTATTTAGGGGGTTCATAGCAAAGGGGGTGAATACATACGCACACACCACTTTTCAGTTTTTTAATTTTTATATTTCACTTCACCAATTTGGACTGTTTTCTATATGTCCATTACATGAAATCTAAATAAAACTTAAATTAAATTACAGGTTGTAATGCAACACAATAGGACAAACACCAAGGGGGTGAATACTTTTGCAAGGCACTGTATGTATGTAAGGCAACATTCTCTAAAGTGCAGGATTTGGGTACCGCGTGGTAGCCAGCGAGTAGCCGTGGCTGAAGTTCACAGCAGGGAGGAGGCCGGCTAGTGATTACTGTTTAACAGTCTAATGGCCTGGAGTTAGAAGCTGTTTTTCAGTCTCTCAGTCTCAGCTTTGATGTACGTGTACTGTCTCCGACTTCTAGATGGTAGTGAGGAGAATGTGGCTCGGGTGGCCGAGGTCCTTGATGATCTACTTGTCCTTCCTGTGTCACCGGGTGCTGTATATGTAATGGAGAGCAGGCAGTGTGCCTCTGGTGATGCATTGGGCTTACCGCACCACCCTCTGCAGAGTCCTGCTGTTCTGGACGGTGAAGTTGCCGTAACAGACAGTGATACAGTCCGTCGTGCGATGGCGATTGCGTCATCCATGAATCTGTTGCGGCGGTATACAAATTGAGTGAGGTAAGGTAGAGGGGATATGATCCTTAACTAGCCTCTCAAAGTACTTAATGACGACAGAAGTGAGTGCTACACTCCATAGTCGTATAGTTCAGTAACAGTAACTTTGTTTTCTTTTGTACAGGAACAATGGTGGACATCTTGAAGCAAGTAGGGACAACAGACTGAAATAGGCAGAGATTGAATACGTTTGTAAACACTCCAGCCAGGTGGTCTGCACATGTTCTGAGGACGCGGAAATTAAGTTAATACGTTTGAATGTCTTACTCACGTCGGCCATGTAGAACAAGAGCTCACAGTCCTCGTGCCGAGTCGGCAGCATTGTCTTTTCCTTCGAAGTAGGCAAAGGTGTTTAGCTTGTCCGGGAGTAAAGCATCGTTGTCCGCGACGTGTATGGATTCCCTGCCTTATTCGTCTTGTGTCTGAGCCGTTGAATTGCGACTCCACTTTGTCTCTGTACTGGCATATTGTCTATTTGATTGCCTTACAGAGAGAGGGCATAGCTGGACTGTTTGTACTCATTCATGTTCCCACTCAACTTGCCATGGTTAAATGCGGTGGTTTGCGCTTTCAGTTTAGCACAAATGCTGCCATCTATCCACGGTTTTTGGTTTGGATAAGTTCTAATCATCACAGTGGGAACATCATCCTCTATGCACTTCCTGAGTCAGTGTATACGTCAATGTTATGTCAACCCGGAAGATATCCCAGTCTGTGTGATCAAAACAATCTTGAAGCATATATTCTGACTGGTCAGACCAACGTTGAACAGACCTTACCACAGGAACTTCCTGTTTAAGTTTTTGCCTATATAAAGGGAGGAGCAGAATAGAGGTGTAATCTGATTTGCCGAAGGGAATGCAGGGGAGGGCCTTGTAGCCATCCTGGAAGGGTGAGTAGTAATGGTCAAGAGTTCTGGATGAGTGAGTAGGGCAGGCGATGTGTTGATAAAACTTCAATAGCGTTTTCCTTAGATTTGCTTTATTAAAGTTCCCAGCTACAATAAATGTGGCCTCAGGATATGCATTTTCCAGTTTGCCAAAGTCCAGTGTAGTTCGGCAGGTAGCCTTGTGGTTAAGAGCGAAAGGTTGCTTGTTCGAATCACCAAGGTGGCAAGGTGGAAAAGAATCTGCGGTTCTGCCCTTGAGCAAGTCAGTTAACCCCCAACAACAATTGCTCCCCGGGCGCAGATGACATAGACGTCGATTAACGCAGCCCCCCTCACCTCTCTGATTCAGAGGAGTTGGTTTAATGCATTCAGTTGTGCAACTGACTAGGTATCCCCTCTCCCCTTCCTTGAGAGCCTTGAGGGGGCTTGAGGGGAAACATACACGACGTGACGATGACTAAAGACAATTCTCTTGGGAGGTAATGCGGTCTGCATTTTATAGTGAGGTATTCCAAATTGGGAGAACAAAAGGACTTGGAGTTCCTGTACTTTACCACAATCACACCATGAGTCGTTAATCATGGTTTTCCGTTGATTCTCCTCCAGTCCTTTGTGATTCCAATACATATTTCTGTTCTTCCAGAAGTTCTTATCAAAGATAAGTTCTCTCTTGTTGTTTTGGTCTTCTGATTGTCATTCGATGCAGACTTCTAGTTCTGTTTTGTTTAATGATTATGTTTTTGTTGTTTGCATCCAGCCAGAAACATAAACACCGACAGTCTGGCTGTCTGAAGAGAGGAACATTACTTAAACAATCTCTCTCTCTCTTTCACACACACACACCATGTCAGCAGATTGAGTGTGCTGTAGAAATTGATAGATAAGGGCTTCTGGCACTCTTTCTTTTGTATTCTCTCTCTCCTCCACTCATCTTGTCACATGAAAAATGGCTTCACATTAGAATAAAGCAATTAACGCACTAACGAGGTGTCAGAGGCAGCATGAAGCTCTGTGCTTTGGGCTCAGCCATCACTGTGTGTGTGTGTGTGTGTGTGTGTGTGTGTGTGTGTGTGTGTGTGTGTGTGTGTGTGTGTGTGTGTGTGTGTGTGTGTGTGTGTGTGTGTGTGTGTGTGTGTGTGTGTGTGTGTGTGTGAGTGTGCGTGCGTGCGTGCGTGCGTGCGTGCGTGCGTGCGTGTGTGTGTGTGTGTGTCTGATGAAGTGTGAAAGGGGAGAGAGTATAGTGTTAATGATGGATGATGTGAACACATAGAAAAGTGTTGAAATAGTTGCCACAGACAGAAGAGACATCGTTTCTGGATGTATTGACCACCGTTCAGCGAGGAGGTGAGAGAAAGATGACAGTCCCAGTGTGTGTGTTTGTGTGTGTGTGTGTGTGTGTTTGTGTGTACCAGACACATCAGCATATAGTCTACAAGCTATAGCATATAGGCCTAGGTCTATGTTACTACCAGCCTGGTCACTACAAATAGCCTTTGATTTTGGACGTTTGAGAAGGTCCTGAGGACGTGGATATGGCTTCCTCTGCGCTCACAATACAAAACAACGATGGCACAGCACTGGGTGTGAACTCATGAGTCTCGGAGCCAGAGCGCGCTGCTTGGATCACTGCACGGCCAGATCACAATGCTCTAGCAAGACGGGAGAGTACTTAATGATACTTGGAAACAGCGCAATGTAACCATGCAGTATTAATGTGTCAAAAATAGACGTTAATCCATAATGCGACAAATTCCGAAGTGAAACTATGAGATCAGGTTGGTTATTACCTTGATGTATGACATAACATGTACTGTTGTCACGTCGTGTATGTAGGTGGCAGGGAAGTCAAGACCAGGAGAATTAAACTTGGTATAATTGGAGTATTTTAATAACTATTAACTAATAACTATTTAATAACTATAGTACTTTAATAAACTCCAAAACCAAGTTCAAGTCCATAATAAAATAAATGTGGGTACAAGAACCCGTCGCACACCAATCCATAAACCATGAACATAACAATAAACGTTTTTAACTTCTTTTTTTTCAACTTTTAAATGTTTTGCTTTTTTTTTGTATCTCTACCCCATAAAGAACATTTTCAAATAAGATTAGCTATTTCCCACGGAATAACCTCCTGCCCAGTGTGCCCACAGTAACACTCTGAAATAGGAAGCCAAACTAAAGCATGTCATTATGGGAGATATCTCCATATCTAGTCCTCAGGACTTGCTAGAAGCTGATTGGCTGAGCTTCTGTACACTGGCAGCTGAGATCAGAGCTATCTCCTTGTTGGCTTATTCTAGCTGACCTCTAACCCCTGTGGTGATGCATCATGTGACCATCTCAGAGCATGGCTTGTGTTGTGGGGGTGGAGGGGTGGAAAGCAGGCAGGGCAAAATATGCACAAGAACAGGGCTCTCTTTTACACAAATATACAAACACACACACTGATGATCTCTAGAACGAAGCGGAAGCCTCCTGACACATAAACAACAACAATGTTCTCCTCAAAGCCTAATTAAAACCAATGCTCCCAATCTCATGCATAAACACAGTGCTAAAAACATCCACATAACCACACATTTCTCTCGTTTTAGAAATGCAGAATTTGCTACTGTGCCTTCATCTACTATGATGGAAATGTCAGTGGTGATACATTGGAGATAGCATGATAGCATTAGCCAAAATGCTGTCGTGACGTTGTATTAGTTAATGTGACGACTGTTGCTCATCGAATTATTAAAGGTTTCTAATTGTGTGTTTAACTGAATCAAGCAATTATTAACTCATTAACTTCTTGAGTGTAGGGAGCAGGATTTTGGTTTTGGCTAAAAGAAAACGTACACATTTGAAACTGCCTATTTCTCAGGCCCAGAAACTAGAATATGCATATAATTGTCAGATTAGGATAGAAAACACTCTAAAGTTTCCAAAACTGTGAAAATATTGTCTGTGAGTATAACAGAACTGATATTGCAGGCGAAAACCTGAGGAGAATCAAACCAGGAAGTGGCTTCTATTTTGAAAGCCCCATGTTCCATAGCCTGCCTTTGCTCCATTTAAAGGGATATCAACCAGATTCCTTTTCCTATCGCTTCCTCAAGGTGTCAACAGTCGTTAGACATAGTTTCAGGCTTTTATTTTGAAAAATGAGCGAGAAAGATAACATCGCGTCAGTGGATAGCTGGGTGTTCGCATGAGTTTTGCTTGCGCAACAGAGTGGGGCAGCCATTGTCTCTCCCTCTCCTATTGAAAAAGCGACAGTCCCGGTTGATATATTATCGATTATATATTTTAAAAATAACTTGAGGATTGATTATAAAAAACATTTGACATGTTTCTGTGGACATACTATTTGGAATTTTCGTCTGCAGACCTGAATCCAATCGAGAATCTGTGGAAAGAACTGAAAACTGCTGTTCACAAATGCTCTCCATCCAACCTCATTGAGCTCGAGCTGTTTTGTAAGGAGGAATGGGAAAAAATGTCAGTCTCTCGATGTGCAAAGCTGAGAGACATGCCCCAAGCGACTTACAGCTGTAATCGCAGCAAAAGGTGGCGCTACAAAGTATTAACTTAAGGGGGCTGAATAATTTTGCACGCCCAATTTTTCAGTTTTTGTTTGTTAAAAAAGTTTGAAATATCCAATAAATGTCGTTCCACTTCACGATTGTGTCCCACTTGTTGTTGATTCTTCACAAAAAATACAGTTTTATATCTTTATGTTTGAAGCCTGAAATGTGGCAAAAGGTCGCAAAGTTCAAGGGGGCCGAATACTTTCGCAAGGCACTGTATAAACACACAAACACACACTTTAACCAAGGCACAAACACGCAACAAACTAAACACACACAGGTAACTGATATGCAGGCTTACATACATGTATCAACACGTATGCAGACACACACACTCACGCACACATACACACAAAGAAGGTGCCAGCAGGCAACAGAAGTCTCAGGGCCAAATAAAGGCCTATAAATAATGCAGCAGAACAAACATCTCTCTTTCACTGACATCAGACACACAACAGCACACTGTTCAGAGTTCCTACCTGCAGGCCTGTACTGTATTGGAGAACACTGTGTCTAGAGTGTGAGCGTGTATCTGCGCCAGATGTACAGTATGGTTTTAAATTGATGTAGGCTGTTTGTGTTTGTCCTGTGTGCTTACTATTTACAACTGTGTTTGATAACTCCGCCTACCTGTGTATGGGTGGAAGACGCATGAATATGTGTGTGTGCTTGGAAGGTGAATGAATGCCTTCATCTGTGTGTATTGCCAGGGTTCCCCAACTGGCGGCTCACGTTCCAAATTTGGCCCGCGGGTGGTTTAATTTGCCCCCCCAAGTTTTCTGAGAAATAAATAAATACAAATAAAATGTTCATTGTTGGACATAATAGACTGTAAAAAAACATTAGGAAATCAGCTCCAAGTGATTTTCCTTTAAGAAATCTGTTTCCAACTATTCCCACGGATAATAGAGACACAATGTGGTCATATAGAAACATAAGCAAGGTTTGAAATGATTATGTTTTAGTCTTATTATATCTGTTTGGGCTTCTTGCGGTCAATTTGCAGTCTACAAATTATTTGGAATTATGTTCCAGCCCCCTGACCATCTTCTCAAGAAAAAATCGCCCCAAAGCTGAATGTAATTGATGATCCCTGGCATAGGATATATATGTTTGCTGTGTACAGCGTGTACATGCTCAGGTTTTTAATCCTAATTGCTTTCCGCGGCGCAGTGCTTTCTTACTGAAATATATACGCCGGACTCCGTTCTGCACTCCTCCAGCATGGGGAAACCACAAGCTATCATTACCAATGTTATTTTCTCCACATGCAGGAAATCAAGAATACATTCAGCAATTTGTGTGCAGTGAGCTGAGGGGAGCATAGCAGATAAAACAGTCCAGCCCTATTCTGCTAAAAAGACTTAGAGGGCAGAAGAAGGATACTTCATACCCTCTAAATGTGAAATATAGTGTGTGTGTGTGTGTGCGTGTGTACAGTATTTGTATTTGTCTGCACACTTGTGCTTTTTCTCCTTCATGCAGTCATTTTTCTCATTGTTTTCATAACTTCATTACAGCTGTTCAGATCCAAGCCCTGACTTCTCCTTCTTTTAACAGAACACACACACACACACACACACACACACACACACACACACACACACACACACACACACACACACACACACACACACACACACACACACACACACACACACACACACACACACACACACATGCTTAACAGTTAGAGTCCAGGATTTCCCAGGCAGCAAAGTAATGTATGAGACCGTAGGTTCTGCCTTGACAGTTCTCTCTCTGTCTCCTATTCAGCGGCCACATTCAAGCCTCCCCACAAAGCTGGTTTTGCTGTGAAAACAAAAGGGGGTAGTACTGGACATAATAAATATATAGCTATAGAATCATGATCTCACAATTCCCTTTTCCCCTTCTTTGCTTTCTCCCTCTTTGTCTCTATTATCTCTCTTCCTCTCTATTATCTCTCTTTGTCTCTATTATCTCTCCTCCTCTCTATTATCTCTCTTTCTCTCTATTATATATATTCCTCTCTATTATCTATCTTCCTCACTATTATCTATCTTTCCCTCTATTATCTATGTTCCTCTCTATTGTCTCTCTTTATCTCTATCTCTCCTCCTCTCTATTATCTCTCTGTCTCTCTATTATCTATCTTCCACTCTATTATCTATCTTCCTCTCTATTATCTATATTCCTTTCTATTATCTCTCCTCCTCTCTATTATCTCTCTTCCTCTCTTCTTGCAGTCTCTCTATTATCTCTCTTTATCTCTATTATCTCTCTTCCTCTCTATTATCACTTGCTCTCTATTATCTATCTTCCTCTCTATTATCTCTCTTTCTCTCTATTATCTATGTTCCTCTCTATTGTCTCTCTTTATCTCTATCTCTCCTCCTCTCTATTATCTCTCTTTCTCTCTATTATCTATCTTCCACTCTATTATCTATCTTCCTCTCTTCTTGCAGTCTCTCTATTATCTCTCTTTATCTCTATTATCTCTCTTCCTCTCTATTATCACTTGCTCTCTATTATCTATCTTCCTCTCAATCATATCTCTTCCTCTCTATTATCTCTCTTCCTCTCTTATCTCGCAGTCTCTCTATTATCTCCTAATTTCTATTATCTCTCCTCCTCTCTATTATCTCTCTTCCTCTCTATTATCTATACTCCTCTCCATCTATCTTTCTCTCTATTATCGCTTTCTCTCTATTATCTCTCTTCCTCTCTACTATCTCTCTTCCTCTCTATTGTATATCTTCCTCTCCATTATCTATCTTTCTCTCTATTATCTATCCTCCTCTCTATTATCTATCTTCCTCTCTATTATCTCTCTCTATTATATCTATTATCTCTCGTCCTCTCCATTATCTCTATTCCTCTCTATTATCCCTCTTCCGCTCTATTATCTCTATTTCTCTCTATTATCTTTCTTTCGCTCTATTATCTATCCTCCTCTCTATTATCTATCTTCATCTCTATTATCTCTCTCTATTATATCTATTATCTCTCGTCCTCTCCATTATCTCTCTTCCTCTCTATTATCTCTCTTCCGCTCTATTATCTCTATTTCTCTATATTATTTTTATTTTGCTCTAGTATCTCTCATCCTCCCTATAATCTCTCTTCCACTCTATTATATTTCTTCCTCTTGATTCTCTCTTTCTCTCTATTATCTCTCTTTCTCTCTATTATCTCTCTATTACCTCACTTCCTCTCTATTATCTCTCTTCCTCTCTATTATCTCTTTCTCTCTATTATCCCTCCATTATATCTCTTCCTCTTTATTATCTCTTCCTCTCTATTATCTATCTTCCTCCTTATTATCATTCTTTCTCTCTATTATCTATGTTCCTCTCTATTGTCTCTCTTTATCTCTATCTCTCCTCCTCTCTATTATCTCTCTGTCTCTCTATTATCTATCTTCCACTCTATTATCTATCTTCCTCTCTATTATCTATATCCCTTTCTATTATCTCTCCTCCTCTCTATTATCTCTCTTCCTCTCTTCTTGCAGTCTCTCTATTATCTCTCTTTATCTCTATTATCTCTCTTCCTCTCTATTATCACTTGCTCTCTATTATCTATCTTCCTCTCTATTACCTCACTTCCTCTCTATTATCTCTCTTCCTCTCTATTATCTCTTTCTCTCTATTATCCCTCCATTATCTCTCTTCCTCTTTATTATATCTCTTTCTCTCTATTATCTATCTTTCTCTCTATTATCTATATTTCTCTCTATTATCTCTCTTCCTCTCTATTATCTCACTTCCTCTCTATAATCTCTCTCTTTTATATATCCTCCTCTCTATTATCTCTCTCTCTTTCCTTCCATCCTTCTTTCCCTCTTTAATATCTCTTTCTCTCTCTCCCTCTCCCTCCCTCCACAAACAGAGGTTCCCAGGGACACGTGACATTGTGATTAAGTATCCTAACTCTGAGTGTGTCCTCTTTAGGAGAGAGGAGAGTATAAAGAGAGAAAGAGCAGTCCTAGCAGGGAATGACCTTCTCAGTGTCAGAGTGTGTGTGTGTGTGTGTGTGTGTGTGTGTGTGTGTGTGTGTGTGTGTGTGTGTGTGTGTGTGTGTGTGTGTGTGTGTGTGCGTGCGTGCGTGCGTGCGTGCGTGCGTGCGTGCGTGCGTGCGTGTGTGTGTGTGTGCAAGAGAGAGCCTGAGAGAAGGAGTGTTAATTGTCAAAATGGGTATGGGAACAGGTACTGGTACCTGGGGCTCGAACCATTATGTTGGGACTCACACCATTATGTTGGGACTCATACCATTATGGTGGGGCTCACACCATTATGTTGGGACTCACACCATTATGTTGGGACTCACACCATTATGTTGGGGTTTACGCCATTATGTTGGGACTCACACCATTATGTTGGGGCTTACGCCATTATGTTGGGACTCACACCATTATGTTGGGACTCACACCATTATGTTGGGACTCATAACATTATGGTGGGACTCACACCATTATGTTGGGGCTCGGGCCATTATGTTGGGACTCACATCATTATGTTGGGGCTCACACCATTATGTTGGGACTCACACCATTATGTTGGGGCTCACACCATTATGTTGGGGCTCACGCCATTATGTTGGGGCTCACATCATTATGTTGGGACTCGGGCCATTATGTTGGGGCTCACACCATTATGTTGGGGCTCACACCATTATGTTGGGGCTCACACCATTATGTTGGGGCTCACGCCATTATGTTGGGGCTCACGCCATTATGTTGGGGCTCACACCATTATGTTGGGACTCGGGCCATTATGTTGGGACTCACACCATTATGTTGGGGCTCACACCATTATGTTGGGGCTCACACCATTATGTTGGGGCTCACACCATTATGTTGGGGCTCACACCATTATGTGGGGACTCATACCATTATGTTGGGACTCACACAATTATGTTGGAGCTCACACCATTATGTTGGGACTCACACCATTATGTTGGGACTCACACCATTATGTTGGGGCTCACACCATTATGTTGGGACTCGGACCATTATGTTGGGACTCACACCATTATGTTGGGGCTCACACCATTATGTTGGGGCTCACACCATTATGTTGGGACTCACACCATTATGTTGGGGCTTACGCCATTATGTTGGGACTCACACTATTATGTTGGGGCTCATACCATTATGTTGGGGCTCACACCATTATGTTGGGACTCGGACCATTATGTTGGGGCTCACGCCATTATGTTTGGGCTCGGGCCATTATGTTGGGACTCACACCATTATGTTGGGGCTCACACCATTATGTTGGGACTCACACCATTATGGTGGGGCTCACACCATTATGTTGGGACTCACACCATTATGTTGGGACTCACACCATTATGTTGGGGTTTACGCCATTATGTTGGGACTCACACCATTATGTTGGGGCTTACGCCATTATGTTGGGACTCACACCATTATGTTGGGACTCACACCATTATGTTGGGACTCATAACATTATGGTGGGACTCACGCCATTATGTTGGGGCTCGGGCCATTATGTTGGGACTCACATCATTATGTTGGGGCTCACACCATTATGTTGGGACTCACACCATTATGTTGGGGCTCACACCATTATGTTGGGGCTCACGCCATTATGTTGGGGCTCACATCATTATGTTGGGACTCGGGCCATTATGTTGGGGCTCACACCATTATGTTGGGGCTCACACCATTATGTTGGGGCTCACGCCATTATGTTGGGGCTCATACCATTATGTTGGGACTCGGACCATTATGTTGGGACTCATACCATTATTGTGGGGTTCATACCATTATGTTGGGACTCGGACCATTATGTTGGGGCTCACGCCATTATGTTGGGACTCGGACCATTATGTTGGGACTCATTCCATTATGTTGGGACTCACACCATTATGTTGGGACTCGGACCATTATGTTGGGACTCATACCATTATTGTGGGGTTCATACCATTATGTTGGGACTCGGACCATTATGTTGGGGCTCACGCCATTATGTTGGGGCTCATGCCATTATGTTGGGGCTCGGGCCATTATGTTGGGACTCATACCATTATGTTGGGACTCACACCATTATGTTGGGACTCATACCATTATGTTGGGACTCACACCATTATGTTGGGACTCATACCATTATGTTGGGACTCGGACCATTATGTTGGGACTCATACCATTATTGTGGGGTTCATACCATTATGTTGTTCCCAGGGACACGTGACATTGTGATTAAGTATCCTAACTCTGAGTGTGTCCTCTTTAGGAGAGAGGAGAGTATAAAGAGAGAAAGAGCAGTCCTAGCAGGGAATGACCTTCTCAGTGTCAGAGTGTGTGTGTGTGTGTGCGTGTGTGTGTGTGTGTGTGTGTGTGTGTGTGTGTGTGTGTGTGTGTGTGTGTGTGCGTGCGTGCGTGCGTGCGTGCGTGCGTGCGTGCGTGCGTGCGTGCGTGCGTGCGTGCGTGTGTGTGTGTGTGCAAGAGAGAGCCTGAGAGAAGGAGTGTTAATTGTCAAAATGGGTATGGGAACAGGTACTGGTACCTGGGGCTCGAACCATTATGTTGGGACTCACACCATTATGTTGGGACTCATACCATTATGGTGGGGCTCACACCATTATGTTGGGACTCACACCATTATGTTGGGACTCACACCATTATGTTGGGGTTTACGCCATTATGTTGGGACTCACACCAT
Organism: Oncorhynchus keta; assembly: GCF_023373465.1. Taxonomy (NCBI): domain Eukaryota; kingdom Metazoa; phylum Chordata; class Actinopteri; order Salmoniformes; family Salmonidae; genus Oncorhynchus; species Oncorhynchus keta. The sequence goes on along the minus strand of NC_068438.1, from coordinate 34,162,828 downwards.
TATGTTGGGGCTTACGCCATTATGTTGGGACTCACACCATTATGTTGGGACTCACACCATTATGTTGGGACTCATAACATTATGGTGGGACTCACGCCATTATGTTGGGGCTCGGGCCATTATGTTGGGACTCACATCATTATGTTGGGGCTCACACCATTATGTTGGGACTCACACCATTATGTTGGGGCTCACACCATTATGTTGGGGCTCACGCCATTATGTTGGGGCTCACATCATTATGTTGGGACTCGGGCCATTATGTTGGGGCTCACACCATTATGTTGGGGCTCACACCATTATGTTGGGGCTCACACCATTATGTTGGGGCTCACGCCATTATGTTGGGGCTCACGCCATTATGTTGGGGCTCACACCATTATGTTGGGACTCGGGCCATTATGTTGGGACTCACACCATTATGTTGGGGCTCACACCATTATGTTGGGGCTCACACCATTATGTTGGGGCTCACACCATTATGTTGGGGCTCACACCATTATGTGGGGACTCATACCATTATGTTGGGACTCACACAATTATGTTGGAGCTCACACCATTATGTTGGGACTCACACCATTATGTTGGGACTCACACCATTATGTTGGGGCTCACACCATTATGTTGGGACTCGGACCATTATGTTGGGACTCACACCATTATGTTGGGGCTCACACCATTATGTTGGGGCTCACACCATTATGTTGGGACTCACACCATTATGTTGGGGCTTACGCCATTATGTTGGGACTCACACTATTATGTTGGGGCTCATACCATTATGTTGGGGCTCACACCATTATGTTGGGACTCGGACCATTATGTTGGGGCTCACGCCATTATGTTTGGGCTCGGGCCATTATGTTGGGACTCCATTATGTTGGGACTCACACCATTATGTTGGGGCTCACACCATTATGTTGGGACTCACACCATTATGGTGGGACTCACACCATTATGTTGGGACTCACACCATTATGTTGGGACTCACACCATTATGTTGGGGTTTGGGACTCACACCATTATGTTGGGACTCACACCATTATGTTGGGGCTTACGCCATTATGTTGGGACTCACACCATTATGTTGGGACTCACACCATTATGTTGGGACTCACACCATTATGTTGGGACTCATTATGGTGGGACGCCATTATGTTGGGGCTCGGGCCATTATGTTGGGACTCACATCATTATGTTGGGGCTCACACCATTATGTTGGGACTCACACCATTATGTTGGGGCTCACACCATTATGTTGGGGCTCACGCCATTATGTTGGGGCTCACATCATTATGTTGGGACTCGGGCCATTATGTTGGGGCTCACACCATTATGTTGGGGCTCACGCCATTATGTTGGGGCTCATACCATTATGTTGGGACTCGGACCATTATGTTGGGACTCATACCATTATTGTGGGGTTCATACCATTATGTTGGGACTCGGACCATTATGTTGGGGCTCACGCCATTATGTTGGGACTCCGACCATTATGTTGGGACTCATTCCATTATGTTGGGACTCACACCATTATGTTGGGACTCGGACCATTATGTTGGGACTCATACCATTATTGTGGGGTTCATACCATTATGTTGGGACTCGGACCATTATGTTGGGGCTCACGCCATTATGTTGGGGCTCATGCCATTATGTTGGGGCTCGGGCCATTATGTTGGGACTCATACCATTATGTTGGGACTCACACCATTATGTTGGGACTCATACCATTATGTTGGGACTCACACCATTATGTTGGGACTCATACCATTATGTTGGGACTCGGACCATTATGTTGGGACTCATACCATTATTGTGGGGTTCATACCATTATGTTGGGACTCGGACCATTATGTTGGGGCTCACGCCATTATGTTGGGGCTCATGCCATTATGTTGGGGCTCGGGCCATTATGTTGGGACTCATACCATTATGTTGGGACTCACACCATTATGTTGGGACTCATACCATTATGTTGGGACTCACACCATTATGTTGGGACTCATACCATTATGTTGGGACTCGGACCATTATGTTGGGGCTCATGCCATTATGTTGGGGCTCGGGCCATTATGTTGGGGCTC